>NC_069501.1:1090496518-1090656518 GCF_027579735.1 Bombina bombina | reverse complement strand
TGTGTGTATGTGTGTGTATATGTATGTGTGTGTGTATATGTATGTGTGTATATGTATGTGTATATGTATGTGTGTATGTATGTGTGTATGTGTGTGTATGTATGTGTGTATATGTATGTGTGTATGTGTGTGTGTATATGTATGTGTGTATATGTATGTGTATATGTATGTGTGTATGTATGTGTGTATGTGTGTGTATATGTATGTGTGTATATGTATGTGTATATGTATGTGTGTATGTATGTGTGTATGTGTGTGTATATGTATGTGTGTGTGTGTATGTATGTGTGTGTATATGTATGTGTGTGTATATGTATGTGTGTGTATGTATGTGTGTGTATATGTATGTATGTGTGTATGTGTGTATATGTATGTGTGTATATGTATGTGTGTATGTGTGTGTGTATGTATGTGTGTATGTGTGTGTATATGTATGTGTGTGTATATGTATGTATGTGTGTATGTGTGTATATGTATGTGTGTATATGTATGTGTGTATGTGTGTGTGTATGTATGTGTGTGTGTATGTATGTGTGTATATGTATGTGTGTATGTGTGTGTGTATGTATGTGTGTATGTGTGTGTATATGTATGTGTGTGTGTATGTGTGTGTATATGTATGTGTGTGTGTATCCATACACACACATGCATGCATAATCTGCAATAGATAAAGTTCAAAGGGACATTCAGATGTAGATTTTTTTGTTACAGCATATTTATGTTATCCATTTGCAAGGACACTAGATGGCAGCACTATTTATAGAGATGTTATTCTCCACACACCTACCTAGGAATACCTTACAAAAAGAATACCATGAGAGGGAAGCAAATTTGATAAAATAGGTCAATTGGAAACTTTAAAATTGTATGCTCTGGAAAATCGAACACTGTTTCAAGGCATCCTATGCTCCTATCTATTGCAAATAAGGGGTCAGAACGAGGTGACTGCATATAGGCCATGCTAAGGAAACTAAAATTCATTCTTGTGTATTGCTAACAGTTAAAGTGAATGTAAATTTTGATGCTAAAGTGCCTGGTTTTTCAAACTTCGATTAAAAACAGGGGCACTTTAATTCATCAAAATTTACATTTCACTCCTGTTGTGAAAAAAAAAATTACCTTTTAAACTTCACAGAAGCTCCAGCTTCCTCCACCCGTTTCAAAGCCTCTTCCTGGGTCTAAAATGAGGCATCCAGCTTCCTCCAATCACAGCATTGAATCAGACACTGATTCCCCCAGGGGGGAAGCTGTGATTGGAGGATGACCTATCAATCATTTCTGACATCAGAAGAGACCGGAGAAAGCTGGAACTGCTGTGAAGTTTAAAAGGTAAGTATTTTTTCAGAACAGGAGTGAAATGTAAATTTTGATGAATTAAAGTGCCCCTGTTTTTAATCAAAGTTTTAAAAACCGTGCACTTTAGCATCAAAATTTACATTCACTTTAAATTGTGTGGGAGGTTGTTAACCACGGGAATATGTGTGTTATTGGCAGCTACTTAAAGTGAAATCTCCATGTCTGTTATTGGAAACCATAAACCTAAAACAAAACCACTGTTATGGGCAACTGGAAGCCAAGGGTCTTCAGATCATTTCTCACTTGTGAAAAATATGGCAGGATCTATGTTGGGGTCTAAGGTAAAGCACTGGGAAATGGCCAAAATCCCCTGCAGATCATTCAGTATTTTTGTGAAGTACAATTGGCAATTCTATTGTAGAGTTAAATTCACAGTTGTGTTTAACATAAATCACAAAACAGAATGTGAACAAATATGGTAATATCTTAAGAACCAGTCTCTTTAAATTAAGTGAATATAGTCCCAAAAGGCAAATGAGTAGATCACAATCCAAAATAAGGATACATGGTATACGGACAAAATGTTGATTGATGAAAACAAGGCAGCTCCACTTAATAAACCTAGGTGGAAGGTCACCTATGATAGAATCAGAAAAAGAAAAAAGGGGCACCTCTATCTTAAAGATAGAAATATTTTAATCCTCATGTGATGAATGTTAATCCGAATAATGGATGGAGAAGACAACATTTAAAAATAGAGTGTAAAAAAGCAATGTTAAAAATCTAAAAAAGGATTAAAAGATTTCAGTTCCGTAACTTTTGTCTTCATTAGGAATATACAATATACATTTGATGTTTTTAGGTTGTTTTTATATGTTTTCTTTACGATCACATACACAATTATTTTGAGATCGCATATGTAAATTGCGCAATTTTAAAAAAATTCTGTTTGTTATTTTCTTACTATCGGCTAGATTTAGAGTTTTGTCGGTAACGACCCGCGTATCTAACGCTGGCTTTTTTCTGGCCGCACCTTTAAAATAACTCTGGTATTGAGAGTCCACAGAATGGCTGCGTTAGGCTCCAAAAAAGGAGCGTAGAGCATATTTAACGCAACTTCAACTCTCGATACCAGAGTTGCTTACGGACGCGGCCAGCCTAAAAAACGTGCTCGTGCACGATTCCCCCATAGGAAACAATGGGGCTGTTTGAGCTGAAAAAAAAACCTAACACCTGCAAAAAAGCCGCGTTCAGCTCCTAACGCAGCCCCATTGTTTGCTGTGGGGAAACACTTCCTACGTCTGCACCTAACACTCTAACATGTACCCCGAGTCTAAACACCCCTAACCTTACACTTATTAACCCCTATTCTGCCGCCCCCGCTATCGCTGACCCCTGCATATTATTATTAACCCCTAATCTGCCGCTCCGTAAACCGCCGCTACTTACATTATCCCTATGTACCCCATATCTGCTGCCCCTAACACCGCCGACCCCTATATTATATTTATTAACCCCTAATCTGCCCCCCACAACGTCGCCTACACCTGCCTAAACTTATTAACCCCTAATCTGCCGAGCGGACCGCACCGCTATTATTATAAAGTTATTAACCCCTAATCCGCCTCACTAACCCTATAATAAATAGTATTAACCCCTAATCTGCCCTCCCTAACATCGCCGACACCTAACTTCAATTATTAACCCCTAATCTGCCGACTGGAGCTCACCGCTATTGTAATAAATGTATTAACCCCTAAAGCTAAGTCTAACCCTAACACTAACACCCCCCCTAAGTTAAATATAATTTTAATCTAACGAAATTAATTAACTCTTATTAAATAAATTATTCCTATTTAAAGCTAAATACTTACCTGTAAAATAAATCCTAATATAGCTACAATATAAATTATATTTATATTATAGCTATTTTAGGATTAATATTTATTTTACAGGTAACTTTGTATTTATTTTAACCAGGTACAATAGCTATTAAATAGTTAAGAATTATTTAATAGCTAAAATAGTTAAAATAATTACAAATTTACCTGTAAAATAAATCCTAACCTAAGTTACAATTAAACCTAACACTACACTATCAATAAATAAATTAAATAAAATACCTATAATTATCTACAATTAAACCTAACACTACACTATCAATAAATAAATTAAATACAATTCCTACAAATAAATACAATGAAATAAACTAACTAAAGTACAAAAAATAAAAAAGAACTAAGTTACAAAAAATAAAAAAATATTTACAAACATTAGAAATATATTACAACAATTTTAAACTAATTACACCTACTCTAAGCCCCCTAATAAAATAACAAAGCCCCCCAAAATAAAAAAAATGCCCTACCCTATTCTAAATTACTAAAGTTCAAAGCTCTTTTACCTTACCAGCCCTGAACAGGGCCCTTTGCGGGGCATGCCCCAAGAAGTTCAGCTCTTTTGCCTGTAAAAAAAAACCATACAATACCCCCCCCAACATTACAACCCACCATCCACATACCCCTAATCTAACCCAAACCCCCCTTAAATAAACCTAACACTAAGCCCCTGAAGATCTCCCTACCTTGAGTCGTCTTCACCCAGCCGAGCCAAATTCTTCATCCAAGCGGAGCAAGAAGAGGTCCTCCATCCGGTAGAAGTCTTCATCCAAGCGGGGCAGAAGAGGTCTTCCATCCGATTGAAGTGTTCATCCAAGCGTCGACTGAACGATTCCTTTAAATGACGTCATCCAAGATGGCGTCCCTCGAATTCCGATTGGCTGATAGGATTCTATCAGCCAATCGGAATTAAGGTAGGAATATTCTGATTGGCTGATCCAATCAGCCAATCAAGTTCAATCCGATTGGCTGATCCAATCAGCCAATCAGATTGAGCTCGCATTCTATTGGCTGATCGGAACAGCCAATAGAATGCGAGCTCAATCTGATTGGCTGATTGGATTAGCCAATCGGATTGAACTTGATTCTGATTGGCTGATTCCATCAGCCAATCAGAATATCCCTACCTTAATTCCGATTGGTTGATAGAATCCTATCAGCCAATCGGAATTCGAGGGACGCCATCTTGGATGACGTCATTTAAAGGAACCGTCATTCGTCGTTCAGTCGTCGGCCAGGATGGATGTTCCGCGTCGGAGGTCTTCAGGATGCTGCCGCTCCGCTCCAGATGGATGACGATAGAAGATGCTACTTGGATGAACACTTCAATCGGATGGAAGGCCTCTTCTGCCCCGCTTGGATGAAGACTTCTACCGGATGGAGGACCTCTTCTTGCTCCGCTTGGATGAAGAATTTGGCTCGGCTGGGTGAAGACGACTCAAGGTAGGGAGATCTTCAGGGGCTTAGTGTTAGGTTTATTTAAGGGGGGTTTGGGTTAGATTAGGGGTATGTGGGTGGTGGGTTGTAATGTTGGGGGGGGTATTGTATGTTTTTTATTACAGGCAAAAGAGCTGAACTTCTTGGGGCATGCCCCGCAAAGGGCCCTGTTCAGGGCTGGTAAGGTAAAAGAGCTTTGAACTTTAGTAATTTAGAATAGGGTAGGGGATTTTTTTATTTTGGGGGGCTTTGTTATTTTATTAGGGGGCTTAGAGTAGGTGTAATTAGTTTAAAATTGTTGTAATATATTTCTAATGTTTGTAAATATTTTTTTATTTTTTGTAACTTAGTTCTTTTTTATTTTTTGTACTTTAGTTAGTTTATTTCATTGTATTTATTTGTAGGAATTGTATTTAATTTATTTATTGATAGTGTAGTGTTAGGTTTAATTGTAGATAATTATAGGTATTTTATTTAATTTATTTATTGATAGTGTAGTGTTAGGTTTAATTGTAACTTAGGTTAGGATTTATTTTACAGGTAAATTTGTAATTATTTTAACTATTTTAGCTATTAAATAGTTCTTAACTATTTAATAGCTATTGTACCTGGTTAAAATAAATACAAAGTTACCTGTAAAATAAATATTAATCCTAAAATAGCTATAATATAAATATAATTTATATTGTAGCTATATTAGGATTTATTTTACAGGTAAGTATTTAGCTTTAAATAGGAATAATTTATTTAATAAGAGTTAATTAATTTTGTTAGATTAAAATTATATTTAACTTAGGGGGGTGTTAGTGTTAGGGTTAGACTTAGCTTTAGGGGTTAATACATTTATTACAATAGCGGTGAGCTCCAGTCGGCAGATTAGGGGTTAATAATTTAAGTTAGGTGTCGGCGATGTTAGGGAGGGCAGATTAGGGGTTAATACTATTTATTATAGGGTTAGTGAGGCGGATTAGGGGTTAATAACTTTATTATAGTAGCGGTGCGGTCCGCTCGGCAGATTAGGGGTTAATAAGTGTAGGCAGATGGAGGCGACGTTGAGGGGGGCAGATTAGGGGTTAATAAATATAATATAGGGGTCGGCGGTGTTAGGGGCAGCAGATTCGGGGTACATAAGGATAACGTAGGTGGCGGCTCTTTGCGGTCGGCAGATTAGGGGTTAATTATTGTAGGTAGCTGGCTGCAACGTTGTGGGGGGCAGGTTAGGGGTTAATAAATATAATATAGGGGTCGGCGGTGTTAGGGGCAGCAGATTAGGGGTACATAAGTATAACGTAGGTGGCGGTCGGCAGATTAGGGGTTAAAAAATTTAATCGAGTGGCGGCGATGTGGGGGGGGGCTCGGTTTAGGGGTACATAGGTAGTTTATGGGTGTTAGTGTACTTTAGAGCACAGTAGTTAAGAGCTTTATGAACCGACGTTAGCCCAGAAAGCTCTTAACTACTGACTTTTTTCTGCGGCTGGAGTTTTGTCGTTAGAATTCTAACGCTCACTTCAGACACGACTCTAAATACCGGAGTTAGAAAGATCCCATTGAAAAGATAGGATACGCAATTGACGTAAGGGGATCTGCGGTATGGAAAAGTCGCGGCTGAAAAGTGAGCGTTAGACCCTTTTTTGAATGACTCCAAATACCGGCGGTAGCCTAAAACCAGCGTTAGGAGCCTCTAACGCTGGTTTTCACGGCTACCGCCAAACTCCAAATCTAGGCCTTTGTTAATTAGACTTTACATTATGTACAGTATATAAAAGAGGTGATACTTTTGTTAATCTTGGTACACTTTGTAACAAATTCCAATTACGTTTTAGATACAACAAATGATATGTGATTAAACATTTTAAACGAGTAACATCCAGTCTACATGCAATTAAGTATATTAAAAGACCATTAGTCCATACCTGTTCATTCGATTTTATTGCCTGAGGAAACAACCAGTGTGTGGTTGAAAAACGCATTGCCATCAATAAATATTTGTTTAGTTCTTACTAGTTTGGACGACTTCGACTAGTGCACCAGTAGCCGGTCATCAGTGAGCTGATCACTGCCAAGTGTCAGCCTGCCATTTTTGCACCTATTCTTGGACAGGTGCCAACATATTTGTGTGTGACATTTTACACAATTTCTATTTGTTATATATACGGAAAACACTATGATGCGCCCCTTTTTTCTTTTTCTGATTTTATATTTCTCAATTAGCTGTCACTCCGGTGCTTCCAAATTTAAACATTTAGATATTGAGTTTTTTTGCATACATTTTACTATACAGTCTTCTAAAAATAGTTTACTATTCTGTTTAATACTGGACACCTGGCAGCCCTATCCTACAAAGGGTTAAAACACATACAGCATTGCACTACTAGCCAGAAGCTGAAAAGGATCACTGAATTAATCCAGGTTAGCACGTGTGTGTCGCTTTTAATCACAGGTGGTTTTAAGCTCAGAAATGACAGTGCAGATCCAGAGCTGGCTTTAACTGTTTATTTTTCCCTTTGTGAATGTTAAACACATAGGGGCCCATTTAACAAGCTCCGTAGGGAGCTTATGGGCCCGTGTTTCTGGCGAGTCTTCAGACTCGACAGAAACACAAGTTATGAAGCAGCGGTCTAAAGACCACTGCTCCATAACATGTCCGCCTGCTCTGAGCAGGCGGACAGACATCACCGCAAATCAACCCGATCGAGTATGATTGGGTTGATTGACAGCTCCCTGCTGGCGGCCTATTCGCCGCGAGTCTGCAGGGGGCGGCGTTGCACCAGCAGCTCTTGTGAGCTGCTGGTTCAATGTTAAATGCGGAGAGCGTATTGCTCTCCGCATTTAGCGAGGTCTTGCGGACCTGATCTGCACTGTCGGATCAGGTCCGCAAGACCTTTGGTAAATAGGGGCTATAGTGTAGTTCTGTTCAAGCAGTAGTGCAATAATAAAATGATAAAAAAAGCTCTAGCAAATTTTGCTTTATGTCTCTATAAAGATGCACCCACATAAACTGCTATGCATTGTCACTTGGTGATAAGACGGAGTTGGTCAGCCAATAGGGAGCGGCATACCTATGTAGCCACCAATCACCGGCTGTGTCCTGCTCAGACGCATGTCTGGTGTGTGAGTTTAACTGTGTTTAACCCCTTTGCTGGAGAAAAATAGCTTGCAAGAAGCATTTGTTTAAAAATAAATACTGTAATGTATTGGAACATTTTATTATTAAAACAGAATGTAGTTTTAAAATATTCTATAAAATGCACAATTTGATTACTTATAAACTAAAAATATTGTAGGTTAAAGAAGATTTCTTCCTTTAAAGTTAATAATTATTCGTTTAAAAAGGCAGTGTGCTTCCTTATAAAATATTAGTTTCAAGGACAATTTTGAAGCGACATGCCAGTAGGGTTGCCAGGTGTCCTGTGTTCAACCGGACAGTACAGTATTTTAGCAGACTGTCAGCAGAAAAATCTTCACAGAAATACTGGACACTTAAATGGACAGAAAGGTCAAAATTGAAACCTGCATAGAACAGTTTTTGCAATAAAGTTCTAATAGCAAAAATGCTTCTAGTAAGAGGTATTACTGTTTTTCTGCAGCATACTCACATATCTTGTAAGGGCCGTTCACCAGTTTTCAAACACCACACCTTCTCAGTTAGCGGTGGCTCGTATGACAACATTTATGTAGTTGTAGAAGCAATACACACTACTGCCAGCTCTCTGAACATGCATTGTGTTTGAATAATCGTGCACGGCCCTCACAGGATATATGGGTATGCCACAGAAAATCTTCCACTAAAAGTGTTTTTAGTAATGGAAGTATATAGTAAAAATGCTTCTATTTCATACTGAAATGCACCCATGAATATTTCATTTTTGACCTTTCTATCCATTTAAATATTTTGTTTTGTAATGTCCATGGGTTTAAGTTAAATGTCTCCTTTGCCCCAATGCATTACAAATATGAAGCAGAAAGAAACAAGTGACAGCTAAAGGGACAGTAAACTTAAAAAATAATGTTACATAATTCTGTACTGTGGCAAACCTAGCCACTTCTGGACTATAATGTAAGAAAGGTTGTCTATAGGCTGTATTGTGTGCTATGTATATGTGACAGACCCTTCGGTCAGAACTGAAAGAGTTAACTTTGTTCAGCTTTCAGAAGCTATTTTCTAAATACAAGGTTGCTGGCATCAGCTATTGTGTGCTCTAATTAAGTCTAGTGATAAACATTCCCATTGTCTAATCACCTCCAGAGTCAGACTGCTAGTTGATAAGATGGACTGCATTGTTTTCTTGTGTTTAAATTGTTATCTGCTTAAGTAATGTAATTCTATTTTGGCATGTCAAAGGGCGTTTGCTCTCTATCTAATGTACAATATTCTTTCAACCCCCCAGCTGGGGTCAGACCTGCATAAATACTAGGCATATAGCCTTTAATAAATGACATTCTGTTTTAAACCTGCAATGTGGAGCCTGGTCTCATGTTTGAGGGGAAAAACTGGCTGGGTTGTGAGTTGCTGATCCCATATTCAGGACATTGTTCATCTGGTGTTAACCCTTGGTATCCTGTTGGTACCGTAACAATTGGTGGCAAGCGACGGAATGAACCTTATCGCCCAGAAGAGCAACTACACAAGCTAGTAACCTTAGGAAGAGGGGGATTACTACAATACTGATTAAGATGGAAGGAGTACCAGGGACCGAAGGAACCAATGGGCCCAGCATATCAGACAGAACCCCCGAAGAAGCAAGCTTTGATCGGGCGGTTAAAATAAGACTCTGCACATTATGGCCCCAACCCATCTGTGGAAATTATCGACCGGGTCATAGCAGCCGTGGAGGCCAACCTACTTCGCCAAGGCGGCGCTGCAGCAGCCCAAGTCACAGCAACCCCAGTGGAAAAGGGAAAAGTAAATTTTGCAGCTTTTACAAACTTCCTGGAAACAGAAGGAGAGATTGATGGGTACCTTGCGGACTTTGAGAGGCAATGTGCACTACACAAGGTACCCGCAGAGGACTGGGTCACGATATTATCCGGAAAATTATCCGGCCAGGCCAGTGAGGCTTTTCGGGCCATTCCAGATGAGGAAGTCGGGGATTATAATACTGTAAAAGAGGCTCTGCTCTCCAGGTATGCGGTTACACCGGAGGCATACCGGAGGCGGTTCAGAGACACTGTTAAATTAGCTGGTGATTTCTACGTTGAGTGGGAATATAAGGTGCACTGCACAGCATCTTACTGGATGGCGGGGTGCCAAGCCGTATCTGGGGAAGAGGTGCTGCAGCTATTCCTGTTGGAACATTGCTTTGACAAGTTAGAGAGTGGGTTCGGGACCGTAAACCCTCCACCCTGAATGAAGCTGCTCGCCTGGCAGATGAGTATACGGATGCCCGCAAACTGGACACTGCTACCACTAAGCCCCCTCCTAGAGTGGAGTACAGACCCCCAGTCACCCCAGCAGCTGCCAGTTACAAACCCCCGGCGCACCGCTATACCATACGGCCTCCAGCCACGAACTACCCTCAGAGAGCCCGGTTCAATTCGCGGGGCTACTCACAACCTATTCGGTGCTTTGGATGTAAGCAACTAGGGCACAAAAGACCAGAGTGTCCCCTAAACGCAGCGAACCAAGCACAGTCCTGGAGAAGACCCGCCGGCGGAATCCCACGTAATCCTCAGCCTGCGGCCCGCTACGTAGAGGCGCAAGAATGTTGGGGCAGCCTACATGAAGCAGACCCCGTGCAAGCTGCCCACCGGAATAACCGGCAACTGGTTAAAGTGAATGGGAAGGAGGTCAGTGGTCTACGGAATACTGCTGCTACCATGACCTTGCTTCAAAAGAACTTGGTGTCTGAGAAACAGCACACTGGAGACACTGTGGCTGTGAGGGTAGCAGGGGGCACTGTGTTTCGCCTGCCTGTTGCCAGGGTACATTTGGATTGGGGAGTGGGCGCTAGACCTGTGAATGTGGGGGTCAAGAAGGACTTACCTGCTGATGTTCTCCTTGGAAATAACTTGGCCCCCCTTGTTTCTGCCTATGCTCCCATGGGTCCCGCTGATGTTAACCCTGTGACTACCTGTGCCCAGATCCGTGCAGCAGAGACTGACCCACCTGCTGCTAAGCCCCAGGACGCTGAGCTCAGTAAATCTCTATCCGCTATTGATACGTGGAAGTCCTGTTACAATGCGCTGATGAAGGAGAAGAGTCACGTAGAGGATGAAATGGTCACGTTAAATAATCATGTAACAGTGCTAGCGGGAGAGAAGAGGAGTGCAGAGGAAAAAGCACGTTTAGAACAGGAATCTCTGCTGGACAAGCTGCACTGACAGACTGCAGAAAACACCAGCTTGAGAGTGGAACATGAAACATTAAAGACAAACTTAGTGACACTGGAGGAGAAGCTGACGCTGGCTCATAGTGAGGTGCAGCAACTCAAGGGCACCCTATGTCAGTATGAAGGGATTGTGGATACCTATAAAGAGCAGGTACAAAAAACTTGTAAAGAAGCTGATGAGATTTTGAAGGACTATTTAGCCCTGGTCTGGGCTCTGAAGAAGTTGAACCCTTATTTATACGGGCAGGAATTCTCTCTCATAACGGGAATACAAATGGATTGTCCTGGCAAACTGACATGCCTACCACCTCCTAGTCCGGTCATCCCAAGGTTGACCCACCAAAGGGTCAAGCCGGGTCTGCCGGAGTGTTCCACAAGGGGGGCAGTGCTGAGCCAAGTTGGAGCAGATGGCGGAGAACACCCCGTAGCTTACTTGAGCCGAAAGTTGTTGCCCCGTGAAGTAAGCTACGCCACCATTGAAAAAGAATGCCTGGCCGTGGTGTGGGCCCTTAAAAAGTTGCAGCCGTACCTGTATGGACAACTTTTTTCCTTACTCACAGATCACAACCCGTTGGTGTGGCTGAACCGTGTGGCCGGGGACAATGCCAGGCTGCTGCGCTGGAGTTTGGCGCTGCAGCCCTTCGACTTTACAATCCATTACCGCCCAGGGAAACAAAACGGTAACGCCGACGGGTTATCCAGACAAACTGAACTTGAAAAGTGATCTGTGAGTACTTCCCCAGACATCCCCAAGCCGATCCATTGGGATCAGACTGTGTATGCCGGCTTGGTTCTGGGGGAGCATTGTGGCAAACCTAGCCACTTCTGGACTATAATGTAAGAAAGGTTGTCTATAGGCTGTATTGTGTACTATGTATATGTGACAGACCCTTCGGTCAGAACTGAAAGAGTTAACTTTGTTCAGCTTTCAGAAGCTATTTTCTAAATACAAGGTTGCTGGCATCAGCTATTGTGTGCTCTAATTAAGTCTAGTGATAAACATTCCCATTGTCTAATCACCTCCAGAGTCAGACTGCTAGTTGATAAGATGGACTGCATTGTTTTCTTGTGTTTAAATTGTTATCTGCTTAAGTAATGTAATTCTATTTTGGCATGTCAAAGGGCGTATGCTCTCTATCTAATGTACAATATTCTTTCAACCCCCCAGCTGGGGTCAGACCTGCATAAATACTAGGCATATAGCCTTTAATAAATGACATTCTGTTTCAAACCTGCAATGTGGAGCCTGGTCTCATGTTTGAGGGGAAAAACTGGCTGGGTTGTGAGTTGCTGATCCCATATTCAGGACATTGTTCATCTGGTGTTAACCCTTGGTATCCTGTTGGTACCGTAACATGTACTATGTTACATTATCCTAGCGACACCTTCAGAAACGAAAGAGATGTGAGATATTTAACCCCCCAAAGGTTTACTTACCTTCCGCTCCTCGCCAGCCTCTTCTGATTCTGTGTTTTTTCAAAAGCGCATCATGTGAGCGCTATCTAAATACAGTGTGCACTATTGTGTCATTAAACTAAATGTAGTGCTTGCATATAACTATGTGCAAAGGGATTAAATGCATAGTTAAAGTCAGTTCCAAAGCAGCATTTATCAAAGGTCTTGCGGACCTGATCCGACAGTGTGGATCAGGTCCGCAAGACCTCACTGAATGCGGAGAGCAATACGCTCTCTGTATTCAGCATTGCACCAGCAGCTCACAAGAGCTGCTGGTGCAACGCCGCCCCCTGCAGACTCATGGCCAATGGGCCGCCAGCAGGGGGGTGTCAAACAACCCGATCGTACTAGATCGGGTTGATTTCCGGCGATTCCTGTCCGCCTCATCAGAGCAGGCGGACAGGGTTATGGAGCAGCGGTCTTTAGACTGCTGCTTCATAACTGGTGTTTCTGGCGAGCCTGGACCCTTGCCAGAAACACGGGCCCACAAGCTCTGTTCGGAGCTTGATAAAATAAAGCCTCCTTATATCGTAAAGGCGCACGATCGGCGCTCCGTTACCATATGAAGGCAGATTGACAGATCGTTACAGACAGTGACACAATCTGTTTCACTGTCTGTAACAATTCCTGTTGGTGCCGATGGGAGGTGTGGGAGTGAATGTGGGTGGGTGGATCAGAGGCGGAGGGAGTGGGAGTGGCCTTATGCTGCAGAATTTTTTTAAGGGAGAGGGAAGGATGAGAAGCTACGCTACTGCAAAAGGGTTGATTGGAAGGAGTGCTCTACCTAACAATTGCGGTGAGGGGAAAGATAGGGGGCACCAATACCCTACAGAAAAAAAAAGAAAAATTAATCAAAATAAAAAAAAAGCTACAGACAGCTACCATTACATAAGATGAGCCACCACTAGTGTGTGTGTGTGTGTGTGGGGGGGGGGGGTTAAAGCGCTGTTTGGGAGTATCAGGGAGGTAGGAGGAAAAAAATGTAATAAAAAAAAAAGCCCTAAACTGCATACTGGCAGAGTGTTGGCCAGTACCTAAGATGGTGGTGACCAGTGGCGTTGAGGGAAAGAATAGAGCTGTTTTGGAGGGATCAAGTAGGGATCAGGGAGTGGGAAGTTTCAGGTGGGCGGATAATCTCTACTCTGCATCAAAAAGTAACCTTACAAGCTAACTGCTTAACCCCTTCACTGCCAGGAATTTTCAAGTAAAGGGCACAACTGCGATTAGCAGCATTCTTAGTGCCAAAAAAGCAATGGCAAATCCATGCATGTCTGTTATTTCTGAATAAAGAGGATCCCAGAGATGCTTTTACATCCAGTTGTCATATGACTGCAGGAGTTATGCGTAAATAATTTCAGTGAGAACCCCAAAGTTTTGTAAAAAAGTTAACGATTTTTGTTTATATGATCGTATCTGCCGGCCAAATAGTGGCATCAAATATACCAAAATGGGGGTAGATCAATCCCTTGGATTGTCTACTTTAAATATATATATATATATATATATATATATATATATATAGTTTTCATAGGTAAACACAGGGGCAGAACTACCAGGGATGCAGATGTCGCGACTGCGACCGGGCCCTGCAGGTTTCCAATATTTCTGCTACGCATATAACGTGGTTGTCATGTGGTTGATTTATGGTCACTCACAGATCATTAACCTATTGGCACAGGTTAGCTCAGCCCACCGGAACTGAAGATATTCCCATTGGCGGTGTTCTGTCACATTGTCTCCTGACTGCACGTGTAGTCTCCTCAATTGGCTCCTGACTGCATGAGTAGTACAGTGAATTTGCAGCTTAGGCTTTCAGAACAGAGGCAGAGGTCTGAGGGCAGCAGTTTAAACGCTTCGGCTGAAGTGTAGACACTAAGAACATAAGAACAGTGTTTGGTGTTATGCAAAGACTGCATGTAAACAAAAAAATCTAAATATTACTGTTTCTGCAAACAAATTACTTTTAATAATTATCTGTATTTTTTTTTTATATTTTCTAAAATGTTAAAAAGTAAAAATAACTAACACAGAAATTGATTCTGAAATAATAGCATTATTGGTAACATACGGTGCACAGTGCTAAACTTAGTATGATTAAAACTTGAAATATTTTAAAATGTACATAGTAGTTATTATTCACAACAATTAGTTTTGCCAATACATTTATTAAAATGACATTAACACTATATACATTTTAAAAGTATAGTATTGAGGTTGTTCCCCACCTCCCTCTAGTCATTGGTGCTGCCATGTTGAAATCTAGTTTTTTTTCTCTGTATTCTAGTGCTGGCATGTTTGCACGTGTGCAGTAATTCTCCTTCAGATACCTGCAGTGAAATCTAGGTTCCAAAATGACAACACCCATAATTAGAATGAGGTGCATGAAATGTATTTAGTGTTTAAAATGTATTTTATAAGCGTATTTAATGTAATCGTTAAAACCAGATTGTATAAACAGTGCACATCCAAAAAGGTTTTGAAAATTCACTGCAAATTGTGCATTTACATTATTAAATAAAAATCACACTTAAATTACTCAGAAAAAAAGTATTCAATTTAGATGGATAAACTCATACTTAAGAGACACAGTAATTTATGAAAACAAAGTTGAAATTGTAAACAAGATGTCAAAATTTGACATATTTCTTTTGTAAAATGAGTCTCACAGCATTGACAAGTGTGCTGAACAGGAGCGTATATCAAGTTTCATTGCAACTGGTATCTGAATATTACGCCTGTAGGTCTCACAGTTTCATCTCACAAAACATTAGGCTGGCGAGTTTCTTTTAAAATACACATTGGGGCATATTTATCAAGCTCAGTATGGAGCTTGATGCCTCGTGTTTCTGGCGAGCGTGCAGGCTCGCCAGAAACAGCAGTTATGAAGCAGCGGTCACAAAGACCGCTGCTCCATAACCTGTCCACCTGCTCTGAGCAGGCCAACAGACATTGCCGGAAATCAACCTGATCGAGTACGATCGGGTTGATTGACAACCCCCTGCTGGCGGCCTATTGGACGCGAGTCTGCAGGGGGCGGCGTTGAACCAGCAGCTCTTGTGAGCTGCTGGTGCAATGCTAAATACGGCGCGCGTATTGCTCGCCGTATTCAGCGAGGTCTGTCGGACCTGATCCGCACTGTCGGTTCAGGTCCGACAGACCTTGATAAATAGAGGCCATTGCCTTTATTAACCAATTAACTGCTGAGCATTTACACCCCTGTGCTGAGCTGTTTTTAGGTGCATCTCACATTTGATTCCCACTATAGGCAATTCTTCAGTGATAAACCCTCACATATTATATATTGTTTTTTTTCAGCAGACTCAGTAGATTCAAACTATACCATTATTGTATGTATATAGCATGACATGTGAGAACTCCACAATAAAATGTATAGAAAAATGTAATAAATAGTTTTTTAAACAATATTGTTTTTTTTGTTTGTTTTTTAAATAATTTTATTTAAAAGAAAGAAGAGGTTATCCTCATATAAATTATGGCCTTTGGGTATAGTAATATTACTTTGATGTGCGCATAGGGGCTTCTCACATAAAAAAATTTTATGTTTTTTTTTTTTTTCTATGTAACATTTTATTTTTACCTTTGAAAACTCTATTTACTGCTGTATGAAAAGAGATTTATAAAATAAGATAAAAATGTGGGAGAAAGGGCATTTTGTAATGGGGACAGTAGGAAGTTACCCTTGCTCATATTAACTAGCAATAAAGAGAAAAGGGTGTCTTAATCGGTAAATGGGCAGCAGTGGTGACAGCTCCATCCCTTATGACTTGGGCCCTAAGGGTTTGTGTGCTTGGCTAGGATATGTAAGGTACCAATATAGCATAGATCAATTTATAGGCTATTTAGCTATATCCCTTTAGTATTGTATATAAGAAAATACCCATTTTTCCATTTTAAAAGTGCCCCATATTTTCTACCTCGCTAAAACACTGAGAGAAGGTGGTTGTCTAAGCTCTTTTCCTATGCCTCAGAATTAGTCTTTTTGCACCGTTAAGCATTATACAAAGGAGTTGCCAATAGGGTTGTGTAAATGGGCTGTACCACCATATATGGGAAAGGGAACCTTCATCACCATAGTGTCTCTTAACAACCACTAGAAGATTTTGGAGAAGATTTTGCATAAACGAAACTGGAGTGAGATATCACCTAGCAAGTATTTTATATTTTGATTCAACAATGGAAGTAGAGATTGTTTTACAAAAAAAGATTTTCTTTAGTAATCATCCACCAAACTCATATCTAAGGGCTAGGTTCTTTTTTTTTCCATCAAATAATTTTTTATTATTTTTTCTCAAAAAGAAGAACAACAAAAACTTCTCAAAAAGAAGAACAACAAAAACAAGAAATCAAATACTAACAGACAATAGACAAATCAGTTCAAGTGCATCAAAGAAACATAAGCAGAAGGTTTCTAATTTTTGACAGACAGTGAACACATATGTAGCTAATGTGATAAGCTAGTCAAAGGCTTATTCTCGGTTTAAAACTCAAGAAAACGGTTGAGACAGTTTAACCTAGGACAGAAAATGGTCACACAAGGAGGTATATTAGTCAAGCAGGTCACATTAAGCCAGACTACGTGGTGGGTTCCCCCCTAATGGTATTGTCAGTGTTTTGCTGTTCCCAGATGAAAATTATGTCTAAGATAACATCTTGCTTCCCTTTGTACGTATAGTACAGCTTTTCTAGATCTAACATGTGGCTCACTTCTTTTATCCACAGATGATAGGTAGGGGGGGCAGTTTTTTTCCAGAACCTAGGGACCAAACGTCTGGCACAGCTAAGCATACAATGCAACAGTTTCTTTCGATATAGGCAGGAAATTTTCGGGATGTCACTCAGTAGCACCAGGCTAGGGGTAAATGTGATTGGCATCCCCAGTACTCTGTCCACATGTCTGTTTATGTTGTCCCAGTAAGAGCTAAGAAGTGGGCAAGACCACCAAATATGTGAGAGTGTACCCACCCCTCCACAGTGTCGCCAACATAGGGAAGAGGAGTTAGGGAATATGCTTCGAAGGCGATGTGGGGTAAGATACCACCTTGAAAGTAGTTTGTAATTCATTTCGACAATCGTTAGGGACAGAGAGGATTTTTTAGTTTCAGAGAAGATATGAAGCCATTGGGCCTCGGTGAATTCTGTGTTTAGCTCCTTTTCCCATTTCGCAATAAATGTTGGTGTCTTATTAGGGAAGGAACCCCTAAGCAGTTTGTATATAGTAGAAACATGGGATTTGGCGATAGTAGGAGATGTACACAGAGTTTCAAAGGGGGTCAGGGGTCTTACAAGGTCTGGCTTGTATGTGCTAGTAGAAATAGCATGCCTGATTTGCAAATACGGGTACCATAAGTGAAAGGGGGCTCCCAGTTGTTGGTGTAAGTCCGCTTGAGTCTTAATAATTCCATTGTGTAATACTATGTGTGCCGGGATGTTGGTAGGGATGCCTGAAATTAGTGGCGGAGGAAAGGTATGTGGTTGCAACAACAAGGGGTTGTTAAGTAAAGGGGTTAGGGGGGAGATCTGTGATGAGATCTGCTTCTCCTCGGATAGAAGTCTATCCCATATTCTGAGGGTGGTAGCTATGTAGTGGTTCCCCCAAACGTCTGTTGGTCTGTGTTTACTAGGTATCCAACATTGGTCACCCAAATTCAAGCCACCTGCTAAGCAGGATTCTATTTGGGTCCAGGTTTTCCCAGCCGGGGAGTGCTTCCAGGCAACTATACGGGTCATATGGGCCGACTTGTAATAATTCAGGAGGTTCGGAGAACCCAGTCCCCCGTTCTCTTTGTGTAAGAATAAGGTGTTTCTAGCTACTCTGGATCTCTTATTGTCCCATATAAATGCGTCTAGCATTTTTTGTTGTCTTCTTAAATACTGCAAGGGGAGGTCTATGGGGAGAACTTGAAATAAATATAAGTACTTAGGGAGAAGGTTCATTTTTATAGCGTTAATACGCCCCATCCACGAAAGATGGCCCCTTTTGCTCCAGAGTTCTAATGACTTACTAGTTTCCTGTTGAAGTGGCATGTAGTTGAGGCTGAACAGCTCTGTATACGTAGGTGATATGTCAATCCCCAGGTAATGTATTTTATTCGTCATTTGGAATGAGGTGTGAGTCGAAATAAACTGTAGTTCTTCCTCATTGACTTTCCCATATTAATAGAAAAATTTGAGACTGATTTATAATCTTCCAGTTCATGTAGGAGGGTGGGGATAGATATTAGCGGGGAATGTATTGTAAATATAATGTCGTCCGCGTACAGAAGACATTTTTGGTGGATCTCCCCAAAGGAGACTCCACTAACAAGAGGGTTATTTCTGACTCGTACAGCCAGTACCTCCACCACTAAGGCAAATAGTAGTGGAGAAAGAGGGCACCCTTGTCGAGTGCCGTTGTTTATATAAATTACTTGTGAGAGTGTGTTGTTTGCATTAACTCGCGCCGATGGGCTCGTATACAAAGATTTAATGCGGGATATTGAGGTATGTGAGAATCCAAACTTTGACAGGGTGGACCAGAGGAAGTCCCAGTCCACCCTGTCAAAAGCTTTTTCCGCATCTGTGGACAGTATGACTAGGGGTTTTACATTAGATGATGCAGAAAGTAAAGTGTGCAACACCCAGATGGTGTTGTCCTTAGCCTCTCTGCCCGGTATAAATCCGGTTTGATCCGGGTTCACCAGGAAGGGTAAGTATTTATTTATTCTGGTAGCGATCAGTTTGGCATATAGTTTAATATCTATATTTATTAGGGAAATGGGGCGATAGTTAGTTACTTCATCACAGGGTTTATTTGGTTTAGGGATAACTGAGATAGTAGCTTCCAAAAGGGATGGGGTCAATTGTCCATCTTGGTCTAAGGAGTGATACATATTTAATAAAGGGGGACAGAGCAGGGACTTAAACTGATGATAAAATTTAGGTGTAAACCCATCGGGGCCTGGGGCTTTGCCTTGAGGGAGGTTTTTGATAGCTATCATAAGTTCTTGGGCCGAGAATTTCTCGTCTAATGCCTCGCAGTCTGACTCAAGTAGCGTAGGGAGTTGAATTTCGGATAAATAATCGTTAATTTTAGCAAGTTTGGACACTTTGTCTTGAGTTGGAAGGTTATACAGTGTAGAATAGTATTGGGCAAATTGGTTAACAATGTCAGCATTGGTGGTATAAGTTGTGCCCTCCTTATCTGTTATTTTATCTATAAATGTTTTGTAACGCTTCTTCTTCAGGGACCTAGCAAGGAGACGCCCTGCTTTATTGCTCTCAATAAAGAATTTTGATTTGGATGTTAAAGCCCGCATGTGGGCGTTCTTAATTAAGTATTGGTGTAACTCCTCTCTAGCTTGTTGAGATTTTTGTAGCAATATTGGGGACTGCGGGTTTTGCTTAAAGGGACAGTATACTGTGAAATAGTTTTTCCCTTAATGTGTTTACAATTGCTTTTTTTACCAACTGCAGAGTAAAAAATGTATTAAAATTTGCTTTTTAAGGCTTATTTGTGTATATTAAAGCTCTGATTTTGTGTTTTGAAGCCACAGCCTAATAAAATAGGTTGAGCTTGTAGGTATATCTTTCCTTAAAACAATCACCAGTACTTTGAGAGAACAATGGAAAATCAACATTTTATTACCTTATCTCTGCTATATTGCACTGGGAGTGTAATTTCTTCTGCTGGCTGTGTTTACAAAGCTTATCTATAGCTGGTACGCGCGGCCACAACTTTTCAGAATAGGTGGGGATACCACATGCTAAATCAACAATTTCAAATGCCAATATAAGGGTAAAGGAGCTACTTGTAAACAATTTAATACACTCCAGCAGGTAAAGTGGATCATTGGGAACAAATTAAAGGGGAGAAATTTTTTGAGTAAACTGTCCCTTTAAGTTCTCTTTCGCAGTTATTGTAGTTAGAGGTCAAAAGGTCGTATTGGGCTCTTCGTTGCTTGCGCTGTTTATGTGTATGTCCCATTATTACCCCCCTAATGAAGCACTTATACGCTTCCCAGTTGTTGGTTGCTGAGGTAGCTAAAGGATCATTAAAGGAAAAGAACTCGGCTGTCTTTTCAGCTAAGTCCTTCGTGATCAGAGGGTCTAAGAAAATTTGGTCGCTCAGTCTCCAATTTTGTTGGTATTGTGGCTTAGTTGACCATTGGAAGCTAGAACACACCATACTATGGTCAGACCAAGCGGTGTGGTAGAGCCTGGATTCTCATAGGTAGGAGAGCGTCTGTTGTTCGCAAAAAATATAATCTAAGCGGGTGTATGAGCGCTGTGGGTTTGAGAAGAATGTGAAATCCCTGGTGGTTGGGTTAGGTTCTTTTATGACATATACTTTTTTTTTCTTTTAATTCCTAGGATAACACTAGCCTATTTTGGGCTAGATTACAAGTGAAGCGCTAATTTAACTTGCGCCCTTAAAGGGGCAAATTTTTACAGGTGCACATTAAATAAGTTTACAGGCGCACGTTAAATAACCAGCCATTACCAGTGCCTAGTTAAAGCTAGCGGTAGCACTTTGCACAAGCAAAATGAACCAGAGGTCAGAACTCTGATTAATTAAAAAAAATGTCCCCCAATTGCCCCCCAAATACAGTGGACAGTTCCTTTATTTAATATGAGCATCTTCTTTTTTTTTTAAATAGCTGCACAAAGCAATTATAAGGGATAAAAGTTAGTGGATGTCGTGTGTTAGAAAAGAAAACACACTGAAAAGTGCCTTTACATAGCGGTCTATGGGGACTGTGTTTAAACTGTAAATATATACAGTATGTATATGCTTAAATGCATATACATTTATGAGTTAATACGTCTATATACACATATAAACACATAAATATATATGTATATCTTTATATACATATATATTTTAAATATGCTGCCCAACGCTGCACGATTTACCCCCTACGCTGCGCTAGGTTCTTTGCCACCCATGTCTATATGCATCAGAATGATGCTCCCATGGGAGTCTATGGAACCTTACTCTCATGAGCACAAAGCTTCCATGCAATGCGAACACAAGGTTGCATTCACATTGCGCTTTACTTGTAATACCAGCGCACATTTTCGTGCACTGGTATTACTGAGTGGAGGGCAAATATCGTGCTTGCTAAAGAGCAATTTTTGCGCTCCACTCGTAATCTAGACCTTTGTATTTTCTTACAGAAACCAGGATCTATAAGATGTTAGGTTAAATGCCAAAACCTGTTAATCTAATCTTTTTAATCTAATACAAGGTGATCTACTGACAACTGAAGAAACAGGAGATCTATTGGATGAAATTGAGACACTATTCATATTAGAGTTCTCATTAGCCCTTATTTTGTGATAAGTAAGGAGCTTATTTAAATAACCAAACCTCACTGAATAAGTGTTAGTTATTAATAATTCAGATGATTACTATGGTTATTCTGATCATATAATAGCCAAAAATGATATCTTCCGAATTTATTAAATATATTATATATACTATTCCATAACCCATAACTTTGTCTTTTACATGCTTCTGTAAAGTCCTGGTAAAATACAGCTGTGGCTGAAAGTATTGGTACCCTTGCATTTTAAAGTATTGGCACCCTTGCATTTTAAAGTATTGGTACCCTTGCATTTTAAAGTATTGGTACCCTTGCATTTTAAAGTATTGGCACCCTTTCATTTTAAAGTATTGGCACCCTTTCATTTTAAAGTATTGGCACCCTTTCATTTTAAAGTATTGGTACCCTTGCATTTTAAAGTATTGGTACCCTTGCATTTTAAAGTATTGTAGGGCTGCAACAACTAATCGGTAAGTTTTGATCATAAAAATAGTTGTCAACAAATCTCATTATCAATTGGGTAGTCAGCGATTAGTTGGTCAGTTGCACAGCACCAGCTGCTTTAATCTGATGATCTACTGCAACTAAGATTGTGCAAAAAAAATTTAATTTATTTATTTTTTTAATCTTTTTTCTATCCGATTAATCGGACAATAATTATCCGATTAATCGGATAGAAAAAATAATAATAAATAAAAATGTTTGCACAATACCATGTGCAGGAGTTCATCGGATTGAAGCAGCTGGTGCTGTGCAATAACCAACTAATCGCTGACCACCTAATTGATAATGAGATTCTTTGACAACTATTTTTATGATCAATCTTACCGATTAGTTGTTTCAGCCCTAAAGTATTGGCACCCTTGCATTTTAAAGTATTGGTACCCTTGCATTTTAAAGTATTGGTACCCTTGCATTTTAAAGTATTGGCACCCTTGCATTTTAAAGTATTGGTACCCTTGCATTTTAAAGTATTGGTACCCTTGCATTTTAAAGTATTGGTACCCTTGCATTTTAAGAGAGAAACACAAAAAAGCCTGATTGCATTTTGACAAGTCACAGTCTTGGGAAAATATAATTTGAACAGACAAAACACAAGTAGAGCTTTTTGGCAAATCACAACTCCATGTTATAAAAAAGGAAACAAATAGCTTTCAAAGCAAAGAACACCAGCCCTACTGTAAAACATGGAGGACGCTCAGGGATGTTTTGGGGTTGCTTTGCTGCCACTGGCACTGTGTGCCTAGAATCTGTACAGGATACAATGAAATCAGAAGACTATCAAGGCAATCTATAGCAAAACGTACTGGCCAGTGTCAGAAAGTTGTTTCTCATTCACAGGTTATGGGTCCTCGAGCAAGAGAATGGCCCGAAAGATACCTCAAAAACACCCAAGAATGGATGGGAGGAAAATATTGTACCATCCCAAAGTGGCCTTCTTTGAGCACAGCTCTGAATCCTATCAAACATCTGTGGAAAAAGCTGAAACTCACATTAGGGAGAAGGTACCCATCAAACCTGAGAAAAACTGTTTGCTCAAGAAGAGACAGCTCCCAGTTGAAAAATGTAGAAATTTTATTCAGAGCTACGGAAAGCACTTAATTATAGTTATTGTCTCCAAAGGTTGTGCTAGCAAATTAAAAGTGCACTTTGCAGATGTAGGGTGCAAGCTATGTTTCCCAAGCAGTGCATAGGACATTCTCTAAAATTATTTTAAAAAGGATTTTTTTCTGGATGTGTATAAATATTAATCTGTGCTGAGATTTAACGTTTATCCGTGCGTATATGCAACAACCCAGGATATATAATTTTTTATTACAATTGATTTTTTGTTTAATTTGTAGCAGATTCCTTGTGCTGGGGTTTAAGGATTTTACTGGTGTGTATATTCAACTAGATCTATGTCTCATAGTGCATATGCAGGGAGCCAGTCAGCTATCTTTTCTTGCTGTGTGCTGTCTCCAAAGGCCCCTGAACCAATCATGAATATTGTAATAATTAAAAGCATGTCAAGTAAGAAAATAAAATTATAAGTTTTGACATACAAAGAATCCTTAGCCTTAGAGGGTTAATACAATGGGCCTTGCTTGAAGCCACTCTTCTTCCTAACTACATATCCTTTATTCTTCTTGTTTTGGGACTTTATAATTCCTGTAGTGAATTAGATGCTTTATTGCAAAGGGGAGACCACTTCTTGTTGTATTATGTGAGAGCAAGGGACTTTAAAGGTAAGGTAAAGTTAAGCAAAGTACTTTACTCCATCTTAAACTAAAGAGAAATTAAGCATAACTTTAATTCATCTTTTTTACTAAATAGCGTACATTTTTATCATTTACTTATCCACCGTTCGTATTGTTTCCTCCACCCGACATGTTATGCAACTTGATTGACATGCTACCTCTATGTCAGTATCCAATCATCGTTTTCCCCTCGGGGTGGTCAGCCCAAACATTTCAACGTCACTGCATTACTATGCGCATGCGTCGAAGGTGAGGAATTTCCTGAGGGTGCTCATTCATGAGACGCGCATGCTCTCTTTCACTTTCAACTTCTGCTTAGAAATTAGCATATTCTGTAAGTATACTTTCTAACTACAGAAAAAACCTGCGATTGCTTTACTGAATCTTTTAAACTGTAAACATCTTCTTTTCATTAATAATAGTATAAACGAAATTTCATATATCATAAATATATTATTGTACAGATCAAAGAAAGAAAGAGACAATATTCATATGTCTAATAGAATAAAAGAAGTCAATTTTTAAATGCACGATCTCTATTCCGCGTCTGATATCGCTGGCAGTATAGTACTGAATGAAGAATGTACTTCATTGAATACTATGTATCGGGTGTTAGTCACGCATGCGCAGAAGAAAATTTAATGTGAGACCGCTCTCAGTTAGGAAAAAGTAAAACACAGAAGTAGCTGCTGGGAGGAGTCGGGTAGGAAACGGCACAGACATTTATAATTATATATTATATAAAAATAGAATAGAAACATAGAAAAAAAGTTAGCGACTGCTTTATAATAATAATGAAGAATGTTTGGGTGTAATCACAAACCATAAATTTTATCTTCACTTTAAGGAACATTATAGTGCAAACACTACATGCTAATTTGTTAGTGTCTAATGGAGCAGGTGATCATTATTTTCTATAGTGATCAGAGTTTTTACAGTGATCACCTGCAAAGACACCAAAGTGTTCCATCATGTTGTTTCAGCAGCACATATAGTGCCAGATTCACTAACACCCTCTGGTCCGATGAGGTTATTTAAGGAGACTCGTCCAAATTTTAGGAAGGCAAATTATAGCTTGAGCGTTATCTTGCTAAGTGGGATTCTGGACAAGAAGCACATACATCACAATATAATGCTAATAATAAAAGGTTTTGCATCATTTCTCTTCATGCCACAAGTTTTTGATTACCTGTCCAATAATGAGGCAGCAGGGTTTGAAACGCATTAATGGAAATGATGTGAAGAATGACTCCCAGTCATCCTTGGTAGAAAAGGAGTTGAAACAAAAGTATTTTATACTATATAGGTCAAGTATATGTGATTTACAAACGTTATCATCTTACTGCTGAAAAATCGGTGATCCATCCAGCTTAAACTGATTGGCCCAAATAGGATGAGTCAACTTGTTTGGTCCACTGATTCCACATCTTTCATGACCTTCCCTGTTAAATGTTAAAACTGAGTTTTCCTTTACATTGAGCTAAATGCTTTGTGTTAAGTTATATTAAACAATTTATAGCCACAGAAATACAATATAATTACTCTGTCTTCAAAAACAATATAGATTTTGTTCCCATCTCTGGCGAAATACCAGAACCTTAATTTACCACAAACTATTTAAAACTGAATGTGTTTATACTACCTTAAAGGTACATGAAAGCCAAAATGTTTTTATTTACTTATATATTTGTGTCATTCTCTTGGTATCTTTTGTTGCAGCAGCAGTAATGCACTACTGGGAGATAGCTGAACACAACATGTAAGCCAATGACAAAAGGCATATATGTTCAGCCACTAATCAGCAGCTAGCTCCCAGTAGTGCATTGCTGCTTATGAGCCTACCTAGGTAGGCTTTTCAACAAAGGGTGCCAAATTAGATAATAGAAATTAAGAGAGTTGTATATAATTGCATGCTCTGTCTGAATCATGAAAGTTTTATGTTTCACTTTACTGTCCCTTTAAAGTCTTATACAGTTGTATGCAAAATATTTGGCACCCCTGACAAAACATATTGTTGGTGTGAAAAGAAGTTAATACAACCTTTGCAGTGAACAAACTGAAATTCAACATATTTCTGCACAAATTTAAGTGAACAGTTACTATATTTTTGCTCAAATTTACTGATTGAAAAAATAAAATAAAACAATGAGGTCTAGATTACAAGTGGCGTGCAAACGATTGCGGTCGGTTAAATTGTGCTGATCGCAATCACGATTTACGCTAGAAATCCTCAGAGCTGTGGTTAACTGTTTTCACGAGACAAAAAAAGTGTCCAAAAAACACATCAAAAATACCTTACAAAGTACAGTTCCACTTATAATAACACTATCTAATAAACATTATTTAATTTAAACATTATTTAAGCCATTTAACAAGCTCCGTAGGGAGCTTGTGGGCCCGTGTTTCTGGCGAGTCTGAAGACCGCTGCTCCATAACCCTGTCCGCCTGCTCTGAGCAGGACAGGAATCGCCGGAAATCAACCCAATCGAGTACGATCGGATTGATTGACACCCCCCTGCTGGCAGCCGATTGGCCATGAGTCTGAAGGGGGCGGCGTTGCACCAGCAGCTCTTGTGAGCTGCTGGTGCAATGCTGAATACGGAGAGCGTATTGCTCTCCGCATTCAGAGAGGTCTTGCAGACCTGATCCGCAGTGTCGGATCAGGTCCGCAAGACCTTTCTTAAATAGGGGCCGAGGTCTCAGGTGTTAGAAAAAAAAGGCAGGCAAAGGGTTTTAACAGTGAGATACATACATAAACATTTATGTGTATGTATAGTTCTATGTCTTTATATGTGTACATATGTATGTATATGTGTATATATGTCTTTATATGTGTACATATGTATTTATATGTGTATATATGTATTTATATGTGTACATATGTATTTATATGTGTATATATGTCTTTATATGTGTACATATGTATTTATATGTGTATATATGTCTTTATATGTGTACATATGTATTTATATGTGTATATATGTATTTATATGTGTACATATGTATTTATATGTGTATATATGTCTTTATATGTGTACATATGTATTTATATGTGTATATATGTCTTTATATGTGTACATATGTATTTATATGTGTATATATGTATTTATATGTGTACATATGTATTTATATGTGTACATATGTATTTATATGTGTATATACAGTATGTATTAACAGACATATATACAAAAAATAAAAACATAAATACATATGTTGGGTGTTAGTTTCTTTTTTCTCCATTGACTTCTATGGGGGAATAGGTTATTGTTTGCGCGACAGTCTAATTGCATTAGAAATAAGCTGTTTGTGCTTATCGGATTAGCGCTAGAGGGATAACTTTTAACTCATAATACCAGCACAATCCGACAAGCACAAAACGTTTAATTCTAGCGGAAGCACAAAATACTGCTCCACTTGTAATCTGGCCCTAAGTGTGCAGATTGTGGTACCTTTCCAGTCAGTAATTAGTAACACCATTAGGATAACATTTCTAGCATCCAAATGTGTTGGTAGCTAACAGCCTTTCTGTTCTGGCTTTAGGAGTATTTACAAACTTCTCACATAATACTGATATTCAAAAATATTGTTAAAGGAATAGAAAACTCAAAATTGAAATGTTCATGGGTGCATTTCAGTTTTAAATAGAAGCATTTTTGCCACATACTTCCATTAGAAAAAAAAGCGTCTAGTAATATTATGGGGTGGCTGCCTCGTTGAAACACCACACTTTCTCAGAGAGTTAGTGGAGGCTTGTATCACACAAATTAAGTTTTCACTGATGCATTACACACCACTAGCAGCTCTCCGATGCTCTAGTCACACATAGCATACGTACATATGCCACTGAAACAGTAATAATCATATTTACTAATATCATATTTACTAATATATACTGGAATTATATTGCAAAAATTGAAATGCAAATTTAAAGGCCCATTAAAGGGACAAGAAACCCAAAAGAACATTTGCCCTACTGTAAAACATGGAGGACGCTCAGTGATGTTTTGGGGTTGCTTTGCTGCCACTGGCACTGTGTGCCTAGAATCTGTACAGGATACAATGAAATCAGAAGACTATCAAGGCAATCTATAGCAAAACGTACTGGCCAGTGTCAGAAAGTTGTTTCTCAGTCACAGGTTATGGGTCCTCGAGCAAGAGAATGGCCCGAAAGATACCTCAAAAACACCCAAGAATGGATGGGAGGAAAATATTGTACCATCCCGAAGTGGCCTTCTTTGAGCACAGCTCTGAATCCCATCAAACATCTGTGAAAAAAGCTGAAACTCGCATTAGGGAGAAGGTACCCATCAAACCTGAGAAAAACTGGAACAGTTTGCTCAAGAAGAGACAACTCCCAGTTGAAAAATGACGAAATTTTATTCAGAGCTACGGAAAGCGCTTAATTATAGTTATTGTCTCCAAAGGTTGTGCTAGCAAATTAAAAGTGCACTTTGCAGATGTAGGGTGCAAGCTATGTTTCCCAAGCAGTGCATAGGACATTCTCTAAAATTATTTTAAAAAGGATTTTTTTTCTGTATGTGTATAAATATTAATCTGTGCTGAGATATTGCTCTCCGCAATATCTAAAGACCGCTGCTCCATAACCCTGTCAGCCTGCTCTGATGAGGCGGACAGGTTTTGCCGGAATTCAACCCAATCGAGTATGATCGGGTTGATTGACACCCCCCTGCTGGCGGCTGATTGGCCGCGAGTCAGCAGGGGGTGGCGTTGCACCAGCAGCTCTTGTGAGCTGCTGGTGCAATGTTAAATGCGGAGAGCATATTGCTCTCCGCATTCAGCGAGGTCTTGCGGACCTGATCTGCACTGTCGGATCAGGTCTGCAAGACCTTTGATAAATTGGTCTCCTTGTGTGATTGGCTCACACATGTGCATTGCTATTTCTTCAACAAAGGATATCTAAAGAAAGAAGCAAATTAGATAATAGAAGTAAACTGGAATGTTGTTTAAAATGGTATACTCTACTTGCATCATGATAAAAAAAAAATTGGTTTAGTGTCCCTTTAAGTTTGTACACTGCAGAGTTTGTTTTCACTTAGAAAATCTACAAAATATGTTAAATTTACAGAAATTCCCAGACTTTTACTTACAAATGTATAAGTAGGGCAAAACACAAACATAACATTTTTGTATTTAAATGTTATTATTCATAAAGCACCAATAATCTCCAACACACCATGGCATTAGGTGTATAGTTACAGACAACTCTATGAGTGGTAAAGGAAAGAGGGTCCTACCCATAAATTACCACCTTACATGAGGTAACCTACAGGATAAGGGTGGTTGTGAGCCGAATGCTACAAGAAGTACCATAGTATAAGTTACAGCGAAGCTGAGGTAAATGAAAGTTATATAAATCCCTGTACAGGTGTTTTGTTTTTTAGAGAAATTTGAAAGCTTGGTGTAGGTGTTACAGAGTGAGGCAAGTTGTTCCACAGAAGTTGTGCAGTTCTGGATAATATCTTCTAGACAGGAATGTGAGTCAGTAATGAGACAGGAGGAGAGAAGTATGTATTAGGTAGAGCACAGGGGAATTAGGAAAGGATTTTTTAGACGTAAGCAAATATATACAAGGGTACAGTATTATTGAAGTTTTTGAGTGTAAAAGTCAATATTTTACATTGTATTTTTTAAGACTAAAGGACACCAGTGTAGACAGGGAGGTTCTGCAAATGTGAACAGGGTGTACGGAATATGAGTCTGGCAGAGGTATTTATGATGGATTGCACTGGTTTCAGATGGTAGTTGTGGAGATCCAACAGGACTGAGTTACAATTTTACAGGTGGGCCATGATGAGTAAGTAGATTAGAATCTTAGTTGAGTGAGGAAGTTGTACATTTTATAGATACTTTTATGTTGGATCTTTCAGGAACTAGCCATGGTCTGAATGTGAGAAGCAATTTCATATTCCATTGTAAATGCATGACCAGAGGCATGAAAGTATGAAGTGTGGGTTGGTAATTGTGGATTAAGGGAGAAGGGGAGAGGCTCATTTTTGGAGATGTTTTAACTTTAGATATTGAGAAAAACGATTATCTCAACAATATTTGTAATAAAAAAGTAAATGATGGGCACTTTCATTCATCAAAAACATTGTAGATGCTAAATTATATAAATAAATACCCTTTCATTATGCATACATTTCTTTCATGTAAGTGGCAAGAGTCCATGAGCTAGTGACGTATGGGATATACATTCCTACCAGGAGGGGGCAAAGTGTCTCAAACCACAAAATGCCTATAAATACACCTCCCACCTCACTCATACCTTAGTTTACAAACTTTGCCTCTCATGGAGGCGGTGAAGCAAGTTGTGCTTGATTTTCCTTCTGTGATAGGCATTTCTAAGCATATTGAAGCCCAGTTCCTCTCAAAGTACAGTGTTTGTCTGAGGGATGTGAAGGGAGTATTGCCTAACGATGTCATGTTTTCACCTATGAGAAATCTATTCTAAAGCTCTCTGTAAATCGGTCGCAGGGATTCATCTGCTGCCTACCTTTACAGATCGAGATTATACTCCTCTACCATTACCTCTGCTGATATGTTTCAGTACTGGTTTGGCTGTCTGCTATATGTGGCTGGGTGTCTTACACGGTAAGTATATACTTTTATTATATAAGACACTCTCAGCTATGGATTGGGCACTTTTTAAGTAAAGTTATTATATATTGTTTGTATGCATGCCTTGAGTCAGTAATTCAGTGCTCTTTTTTAGAGACTTTATTTGTGGCTAAATATTTGTCAAGGTTGGTAGAGTCTGTGAAACATACAGTTTTTTTTTTGAGCTAGTAATTTATTTATAAGTATTATGTTAGTCTCATGGAATGTTGATAATCACATTTTATGCAGCTATAATAGCAGTATCCATTAGGCTTTATTTTGGTACATTTTTTGTATATACAATCAAAATTCTCACCTGCTTTTTAGAGTGATAGGTGTATTTGAAATCCTCTTCAGCTTTGCATGTTGCGCATTTGATGATGCTATTTATGTCATAGGGTGACGTGTCATCATTGTGTGTCATTTTCCCCCCGCCAAATTTGTCGTTATAAGCTCCGCCCCCAGCTCATTCAGTGTTCTCAGTAAACACTTACGGCTAGATATACAGGCCCATTTATCAAAGGGCTTGCGGACCTGATCCGACACTGCGGATCAGGTCCGCAAGACCTCGCTAAATGCGGAGAGCAATACGCTCTCCGCATTTAACATTGCACCAGCAGCTCACAAGAGCTGCTGGTGCAACGCCGCCCCCTGCTGACTCGCGGCCAATCGGCCGCCAGCAGGGAGCTGTCAATCAACCCGATCGTATTCGATCGGGTTGATGTCCGGCGATTCCTGTCCGCCTGTTCAGAGCAGGCGGACAGGGTTATGGAGCAGCGGTCTTTAGACCGCTGCTTCATAAGTTGTGTTTCTGGCGAGTCTGAAGACTCGCCAGAAACACGGCCCTTCAAGCTCCATACGGAGCTTGATAAATGGGCCTGTTGGAGTTTTGTCGGTAACGACCCGAAAAACTAACGCCGGCTTTTTTCTGGCCGCACCATAAAAATAACTCTGGTATTGAGAGTCCACATAAAGGCTGCGTTAGGCTCCAAAAAAGGAGCGTAGAGCATTTTTAACGCAGCTTCAACTCTCGATACCAGAATTGCTTACGCAAGCGGCCAGCCTCAAAAACGTGCTCGTGCACGATTCTCCCATAGGAAACAATGGGGCTGTTTGAGCTGAAAAAAAACCTAACACCTGCAAAAAAGCCGCGTTCAGCTCTTAACGCAGCCCCATTGTTTACTATGGGGAAACCCTTCCTACGTCTGCACCTAACACCCTAACATGTACCCCGAGTCTAAACACCCCTAACCTTACACTTATTAACCCCTAATCTGCCGCCCCCCGCTATCGCTGACCCCTGCATATTATTATTAACCCCTAATCTGCCGCTCCGTAAACCGCCGCTACTTACATTATCCCTATGTACCCCTAATCTGCTGCCCTAACATCGCCGACCCCTATATTATATTTATTAACCCCTAATCTGCCGCCCACAACGTCGCCTCCACCTAACTACACTTATTAACCCCTAATCTACCGAGCGGACCTGAGTGCTACTATAATAAAGTTATTAACCCCTAATCCGCCTCACTAACCCTATAATAAATAGTATTAACCCCTAATCTGCCCTCCCTAACATCGCCGACACCTAACTTCAATTATTAACCCCTAATCTGCCGACCGGAGCTCACCGCTATTCTAATAAATGTATTAACCCCTAAAGCTAAGTCTAACACTAACACCCCCCTAAGTTAAATATAATTTACATCTAACAAAATTAATTAACTCTTATTAAATAAATTATTCCTATTTAAAGATAAATACTTACCTGTAAAATAAATCCTAATATAGCTACAATATAAATTATAATTATATTATAGCTATTTTAGGATTTATATTTATTTTACAGGTAACTTTGTATTTATTTTAACCAGGAACAATAGCTATTAAATAGTTAAGAACTATTTAATAGCTAAAATAGTTAAAATAATTACAAATTTACCTGTAAAATAAATCCTAACCTAAGTTACAATTAAACCTAACACTACACTATCAATAAATTAATTAAATAAACTACCTACAATTACCTACAATTAACCTAACACTACACTATCAATAAATTAATTAAATACAATTCCTACAAATAAATACAATTAAATAAACTAGCTAAAGTACAAAAAATAAAAAAGAACTAAGTTACAAAAAATAAAAAAATATTTACAAACAAAAGAAAAATATTACAACAATTTTAAACTAATTACACCTACTCTAAGCCCCCTAATAAAATAACAAAGACCCCCAAAATAACAAAATGCCCTACCCTATTTTAAATTACTACATTTCAAAGCTCTTTTACCTTACCAGCCCTGAACAGGGCCCTTTGCGAGGCATGCCCCAAGAAATTCAGCTCTTTTGCCTGTAAAAAAAAACATACAAAACCCCCCCCCAACATTACAACCCACCACCCACATACCCCTAATCTAACCCAAACCCCCCTTAAATAAACCTAACACTAAGCCCCTGAAGATCTTCCTACCTTGTCTTCACCCTACCAGGTTCACCGATCCGTCCTGAAGAGCTCCTCCGATGTCCTAATCCAAGCCCAAGCGGGGGGCTGAAGAGGTCCATGATCCGGCTGAAGTCTTCATCCAAGCGGGAGCTGAAGAGGTCCATGATCCGGCTGAAGTCTTCATCCAAGCGGGAGCTGAAGAGGTCCATGATCCGGATGAAGTCTTCGAACAACGGCATGTTCAATCTTCTTTCTTCCGGATCCATCTTGCAGACCTCCGACGCGGAACATCCTCTTCTCCCGACGCCTACTAGCCGAATGACGGTTCCTTTAAGGGACGTCATCCAAGATGGCGTCCCTCGAATTCCGATTGGCTGATAGGATTCTATCAGCCAATCGGAATTAAGGTAGGAATATTCTGATTGGCTGATGGAATCAGCCAATCAGAATCAAGTTCAATCCGATTGGCTGATTCGATCAGCCAATCAAATTGAGCTTGCATTCTATTGGCTGTTCCGATCAGCCAATAGAATGCGAGCTCAATCTGATAGCTTTAGCTATTTAATAAGAGTTAATTAATTTCGTTAGATTTAAATTATATTTAACTTAGGGGGGTGTTAGTGTTAGGGTTAGACTTAGCTTTAGGGGTTAATACATTTATTAGAATAGCGGTGAGCTCCGGTCGGCAGATTAGGGGTTAATAATTGAAGTTAGGTGTCAGCGATGTTAGGAAGGGCAGATTAGGGGTTAATACTATTTATTATAGGGTTAGTGAGGCGGATTAGGGGTTAATAACTTTATTATAGTAGCGGTGCGGTCCGCTTGGCAGATTAGGGGTTAATAAGTGTAGGCAGGTGGAGGCGACGTTGAGGGGGGCAGATTAGGGGTTAATAAATATAATATAGGGGTCGGCGGTGTAAGGGGCAGCAGATTAGGGGTACATAAGTATAACGTAGGTGGCGGTCGGCAGATTAGGGGTTAATTATTGTAGGTAGCTGGCGGCGATGTTGTGGGGGGCAGATTAGGGGTTAATAAATATAATACAGGGGTCGGCGGTGTTAGGGGCAGCAGATTAGGGGTACATAAGTATAACGTAGGTGGCGGTCGGCAGATTAGGGGTTAAAAAAAATTATTCGAGTGTCGGCGATGTGGGGGGACCTCGGTTTAGGGGTACATATGTAGTTTATGGGTGTTAGTGTACTTTAGAGTACAGTAGTTAAGAGCTTTATAAACCGGCGTTAGCCCAGAAAGCTCTTAACTACTGACTTTTTTCCTGCGGCTGGAGTTTTGTCGTTAGATATCTAACGCTCACTTCAGACACGACTCTAAATACCGGAGTTAGAAAGATCCCATTGAAAAGATAGGATACGCAATTGACGTAAGGGGATCTGCGGTATGGAAAAGTCGCGGATGAAAAGTGAGCGTTAGACCCTATTTTGAGTGACTCCAAATACCGGCGGTAGCCTAAAACCAGCGTTAGGAGCCTCTAACGCTGGTTTTCACGGCTAACGCCAAACTCCAAATCTAGGTCTTAGAGAGCTTTCATACAGCATTTTATGAATGAGTTTTCTTTTTTATAATTTTTTTCGCAATGTTTCCCATTCTCTCAAGCCTGTTATATATATAACAGGTGGTACATCGCCATAGAACAGGCTAACAATGGTATTGAGCCAGTTGTTCATTCCTGTGAGTGCACTTCCCTCTGTATGTATTTAGTTTCCCTATGGGAAAAAGGGGCAACTAGACGTGGACTCCTTGCTCAGTGTGCCTAGAGGAATATGGCTACACCTCACTGACTAGGCCCGATGAAGGCCGAAACGTCTGGGGTTGCTATGTTCCTTGTTCAGAGAGGAATTGCCTGGTATTTCGGCGCTGGACTGACTGTAATAGGCGGGATCAGACTGATATACTACAGGAAAGTTCTATTCTGTGAAAAGCATTACTGGACTAAAAAGCTGCACCCAGGTGGTAAACAATGGTATTGAGCCAGTTGTTCATTCCTGTGAGTGCACTTCTCTCTGTATGTATGTATATATATATATATATATATATATATATATATATATATATAGATCTCATATATAGGAGCATGGATATAACTTTGCAGAATTAATTTATTTTTATTTTTTTCTAATTTAGTTTTTTTCCAATTATGAGGCCTATTTATCAAATGTCTGTCGGACCTGATTCGACAGTGCGGATCAGGTCCGACAGACATCGCTGAATGCGGATAGCAATACGCTCTCCGTATTCATCATTGCACCAGCAGCTCTTGTGAGCTGCTGGTGCAACGCCGCCCCCTGCAGACTCGTGGCCAATCAGCCACCAGCAGGGGGTGTCAATCAACCCGATCATACTCGATCGGGTTGAATTGTGGCGATCTTTGTCCGCCTGCTCAGAGCAGACAGACAGGTTATGGAGCAGCGGTCTTCAGGCTGCTGCTTCATAACTGGTGTTTCTGGCGAGTCTGAAGACTCGCCAGAAACACGGGCCCTCAAGCTCCGTTCGGAGCTTGATAAATGGGCCTCCTTGGCTCAAACTGAACCTGCCTCTGATATGACCATAGGATGTGAGCTGCATAAACAGGTATTTAACGAAGCTAAGTATTCATGTTGTAATTAAGCTAATCTAAATAATTCATCTCTATTATGTGGCTCTTGTTTAACAAATTGTTAAATATATCTATGAGTACAAATACACACACTGTTATTCTATCTCAGTTTAAATGTACATAGCATTACTGCAGAAATGTAAGATTTTATTGCTACAGCTATAGAGAAAGCAATAACTGCTATTTTGCCTTCAAATAAATGTAAAAGGTTTTTGCAACATTTTCCTAAACTTAAAGGGACATGCCACCCACATTTTTTCGTTTATGGTTTAGAAAGAGAATGCAATTTTAAACATTTTTCTAATTTACTTATATTATCTAATTTGTTTTATTCTCTTGATATTCTTTGATGAAAAGCATATCTAGATATGCTCACTAGCTGCTGATTGGTTGCTGCACATAGAAGCATCATGTGATTGGCTCACCATGTGCATTGCTTTTTCTTCAAATAAGGATATTTAACAAATGAAGCACAATATTAAGTAAATTGTAATGTTGTTTAAATTTCTATTCTCTATCTGAATAATGAAAGAAAGATTTTGGGTTTAGTGGCCCTTTAAGTTCTGACCTACAGCATACTGATGTATCCTCTACTAATGGGGTCTCCTCTCCTCTGATTCAGAGGATGCCACGTCAGAGACTGATATAGACTCATCTTCTTTTTTATTTAAGTTAGAAGATATTCGTTCTCTCTAAAAGGAAGTTTTGTTTACTTTGGGTATTGAGGAGTCTAAATCTCCTGATGATAAAGCTAGTAATTGTCTAAATTCTGTTTTTAAGACTACTGTTATTATGCCTGAAGTATTTCCTATTCCTGACGCTATCTCTAATGTGATTGCTAAAGAATGGTCTAAGCCTGGTACCTCTTTTAACCCTTCTTCTAGGTTTAACAAATTGTATCCTTTACCTGTAGCCAAGGATCCTTTAAATAGGAAGCTTGAATCTTATCCAAGAAGGGCATATTTACATTCTGGTTATATTATTAGACCTGTTATATCTATGGCTGATGTTGCTGCTACTTCTACTTTTTGGTTGGACAGTTTAGCACAGCAGTTGTCTTCAGATTCTGAATTATCTAACATTATTGTTTTACTTCAACATGCAAATCATTTTATTTGTGATGTTATATTTGATGTTAGGAAGATCAATGTCAAATCCATGTCTTTAGCCATATTAACTAGAAGAGCTTTATGGCTTAAATCTTGGAATGCTGACATGGTGTATATAACTAGATTATTATCTCTCTCTTTTCAAAGTAAAAATCTTTTTGGTTCACAATTGGATTCTATTATCTCCACTGTTACTGGGGGTAAGGGAGTTTTTCTGCCCCAAGACAAGAAATCTAAGGGTAAATTTAAAGCTCCCAATAGTTTTCGTTCCTTTCATCAGAATAGAGAACAGAAAACCACTCCTTCCCCTAAAGCCTCTGGCTCTAATTGGAGACCATCTCCGAATTGGAATAAATCCAAGCCTTATAAGAAACCAAATCCTGCCCCAAAACCTATATGAAGGTGCGGCCCTCAATCCAGTTCTTCTGGTAGGGGGCAGACTAAAGCTATTTCAAAGTGTTTGGACAGACTCTGTCCAAAATCAGTGGATTCAGAATATAAATTCTTAGTGGTGTCGAATAGGATTCAAAATAAGACTTCCTTTGGGAAGATTCTGTTTTACCCATGTAACAAAAAAAAATTAGTAAAAGCTCAAGTCTTTCTGAAATGTGTTTCTGATTTAGAACTTTCAGGGGCAATTTGTCTCAGTTCCACAGCAGTAACAAGGATTGGGGTTTTTATTCAAATCAATTCATTGTACCTATTAAGGGAAATTCTTTCATACCTATTTTGGATCTGAAAACTTTAAATGGTTTTGTAAGAGTCCCAACTTTCAAGATGGTGACTATAAGGACTATTCTGCCTTTTGTTCAGCAAGGTCACTTCATATCCACAATAGACTTACAGGACCCTTACCTTCACAATCCGATTCATCCAGATCACTATCGTTTTCTGAGATTCTCTTTTCTAAACAAGCATTACCAATTTGTTGCTTTTCCGTTTGGCCTTGCAACAGCACCAAGAATATTCTTAATAGTTTAAGGTAGACAATTTGAAAGCGGATTATCTCAGCCGTCAGATTCTACATCTGGGGGGTAGTCTCTCCATTCAGTTGTGTTTTATCAGATTGTGCAGATGTGGGGTCCTCCAGACATAGATCTGATGGCCTCTCATCTAAACAAGAAACTTCCCAGATACCTCTCCAGGTCCAGGGATCCTCAGGTGGAAATGATGAATGCTCTAGCAGTTCCATGGTTTTACCAACCTGCTTACGTTTTTCACCTCTGGAAGTGATCTCAAAGTTCATAATGGGAACAATCTTATGTGTTTCTGCTAGCACCAGCATTGCCTCACAGGTTCTGGTATATGGACCTTGTCAAAATGTCCAGTTGCCAGCCTTGGTCACTTCCTATAAGACCAGACCTTCTGTCTCAAGGCCCCATTTTCCATCAGGATCTCAAGGGCGCGATCCGATATAGATCGTAGTTTTCGGCGCAAGCGAGGTAACCCGCGTCGCCCGCAGTTTCAGCTCGCAACTCAAGCTATCCAATATTCACCGCCGTCAGATGCTAAACTGGCGTAAGTCAGAAAAACCGACGAGCAGGCAAAATGTGCGCAAATACACCTTTTAGTCGTCGCAAGTACTTGCGCCTGTTTTTTGTTCACGTAAAGTCTCAATAAAGTGTAGTTTTATGCAAATTAGCCTACGACTCGTAAAAAATAACGCCAGTTCTAAGAGATGCGCCACGTAATGACGAGATTCAAAAATCATACTTAAACACCTGCGCAGCCGCCATTTCTTTAGTGTGTTTGGTTGGTTCTTGGAGCTACAGCACACTACAGCGAGTATAGAGATTAGTGGTAAGAGTAGTGAGAAAGGAGCATTTCATCAAGTTAGTTAGGTCGGATTGTTGGATTGTTAAGCCAGTACATTTACTTACACTTTTTTTCATATTGCACACATTTTGCATACACACATATACAAAATACACAACACTTTTTTTTGATAACACCCAACACTTTTTATTTATCTTTTACAGTTTGAAAGGCTGAGTGTCTGGTTGTGATTGTGTGTGATTGAAGTGGGAGTGAGTGTGAGTGTGTGAGTGTGTGTAGTGGGAGGATGTCAGGGAGAGATAGGGCTGGGGGGAGGAGGGAAGGGGAGTCGCAGGGAGAGGATTATGTACAGGAGGAGCAGCAGGGTCCCCGTCAGGGAGTGAGCGGAGTGGGGAGAGGGAGAGCCAGAAGGGAGGATGGGAGTGGGGTTGCCCCAAGGCCAGGCACACTGAGAAGAGGGATAGAGGGTGCACATGGGATAGAAGGGGGGAGGAGGGAGAGGATAGGGAGGAACCCACACCAGGGACATCCCAGGGAGGGAGCCAGGCAGCCCAGGACGAGGAGCGTATGAGGTGTCCCAATTTCAGTTTTGCCGAAAACCTCGCTCTTGTCCAGGCTGTCCTGGAGAACCATAATGCCCTCTTTGGACAAGAGAAGGGCAAAGGAGTTGCCCGGAGGCGTAAAGATGCTTGGCAGAAGGTGGTGGAGGCCGTCAATGGTGTGTCCCAACAGAGGAGGAATGTGGACGGCCTAAAGAAGAGGTGGAATGATTGCAAGAGGAGAGTCAAGGAGAGGATGGGCCAGGAAGCAATCTCCCAGAGGGCAACAGGAGGTGGGCCTCACTATGAGGCCGAATACAATGAGTGGCAGGAGCTCATTCGTAGGTCCCTGAGCCTCACAGCAGTCCATGGACTTCCAGGGGCTCGTGACTCAGGGACTGCAACATCAGCACAGCATGCTGGTGAGTAACATCCCACACACTAGTATTATATGTATTTGAGTTATAACATCCTATATTGTCACACATTCATGTACACAATGAGGATCATGGTATTTTGATTACTAACAACTAAATATACAATGAGATTTAACATTAAAGGGACATGAAACACAAAGAATTTATTTCATTATTCAGATAGAGAATACAGTTTTAAACAACATCAAAATTTACTTCCATTATCTATTTTTAATTATTATTTTGAAAATCTTAGTTTATTAAATATCAATGCACATGGGTGAGGCAATCACACGAGGCATTGATGTACAGCCACCAATCATCAGCTTCTGAGCCTATCTAGAAATGCATTTCAGCTAAGAATATCAAGATAATGAAGCATATTAGCTACTGGAAGTAAATTACAAGTTTTTTAAAATTCCATGCTTGGCTAGCTGAATCATGAAATAATAAATATGGTTTGCATGTCCATTTAATGCTACTTAACACATTGAAAATCATGATATGAGGTAGAATAGTGAAATGCTAACATGTCTCAGAGTAACACAGGCCACAAGCCACATGTAGACCTTTCAGTAAATGGACACCATAGTCATCACAACCATAGTGTCACTTAAAGAACACATTTTCTCCATCACTGACATGTACACAGAACTATTGTATGAAACACATACATGTATAATTTGCATATTACAAACCCTCATATCACAAATCTCAATGTGCACATGCATGTTATAGAGTTTGACATGAGAATGTGGATAGGCCCTAGCATGTAAATTGTATGCCCACATGGATAGATATGTGACTGTACTAATCCCTCTCATCATTTGACTCCTCCACAGAACCTCCAGTCACCAGGGTGCCTACGCCCATGAATCCCCCAACACCGGTTCAAAATATATGTCCACCTCAACCACCGGTACAGATAATACAGCAGGAGTATGCCAGGCATGACATGGCTTGGACTGCGTCAATAGAAAATCCACATATCATGCCACCTGCATTAGAGGAGGATACCTGGCAGGAGCCCTGGCACGAGGAATATTCCTTTGGCTTGGAGGGGGAGCCCCGCCAGCCCCGAAGGGTAGATGTATTTACCCCCCCCCCAAGAATATCATGGCACTACAGGAGTATACCAGCAGGCTGAGTGGATGCACACCAGCGGCCATTGGGACTATCGGTCCATCCCGACATCTGGACCATCATCTTCAGTTGGAAGGGCTCCACCAACTGTAATCCATCGCCCTGCACCTCCAGCTCATATTCCTGTGGCTGCACCTCCAGCTGAGATATCTGTTCCTGCACGTCCAGCTGAGGTTGTTGTTCCGGCACCTCCAGCTGCTGTTTTTGTTCCGGCACCTCCAACTGAAGTTGTTGTTCCTGCACCTCCAGCTGCTGTTTTTGTTCCGGCACCTCCAACTGAAGTTGTTGTTCCTGCACCTCCAGCTGCTGTTTTTGTTCCGGCACCTCCAACTGAGGTTGTTGTTCCGGCACCTCCAACTGAGGTTGTTGTTCCGGCACCTCCAACTGAGGTTGTTGTTCCGGCACCTCCAACTGAGGTTGTTGTTCCGGCACCTCCAACTGAGGTTGTTGTTCCTGCACCTCCAGCTGAGGAACACGTAATTGAAACAGTGCCTATTGTCCCTGCTGCTGAAGAGCCCATGGATCAATTGAGTTCCGCCATGGGTGACGAATATATCTCACTACAGAGGAGGCAAACATTGACCTGTGAGACTCTAACGGCAACGTGTCAAAAAATGCAGAGGGAACAACACAGGTTCCATAGAAGCCAACATCGTTTGCAACAGAGGTCGAATGAGCTGCAAAGGGACATGGCAGCATCTGTATCAGCTATGGTCCAAAACCAAAACCAAATGCTGCGAGTCATATCGGACATGCAAATACAGAGTGACCAAAGATGGAGGGAACAGAACCAACTGTTGGGGGCTTTGGTGGAGCATTTCACCCAACAGCAGGACATGGCATCAAGTATCTCCTCTGTGACCAGCACTCCTACTGGATCCACACAACCCAGGAGAGGCAGAAGACCCACACCAGGCCCCTCATCTAAGAGGCCTAAAAAAAAAAAAAATATTATTCAATTTCATTGAAAATCTTGTCCTCTGTTATTTACTATCTAATTGTCATCCACATCCATGTGAGTTGTGTTTTAGTACAGTAATATTGGTAAAACATATAATAATACCTATGTTGAAATGGACCAAAAAGGTATTATTATAATGTTTATGACATATTCATGCTCAATAAACAACATCACATGGTTGTGTCTCAACGGTACATATAGTAATATTAACTTCTAAGATGTACATCAAGGTTTCTCACATCCAATATAAATTGACACGTTGGTATATATAACTAATAATGTATTTAAAGAAGGTGTGAACATAAGGTATAAATATCCATTATCCTCATTCTTAATGATAGTGAACTAAACATGAATGAAACAAATTATAAATATACAGTAATTAGGGTTGTTAAAGGGACATGAAAGCAAATATTTTTACTTCATGATTTTGAAGGAGAAGATAATTCCAAAAATAAATTATAATTTCATTCTATTATTTATGTTGCTTCATTCTATTGATATTCTTTGCTGAAAACCATATCGAGATATGCTTGGTAGCTGATGATTAGTAGCTGTATATAGATGCCTCCTGCGATTTCTTCACTGTGTGCATTTCTATGTCTTCATTAAAGTATATCTAAATAAATAATGAAAATAGGTAATTGATTTAAATTATAAGGTTTTTAAAAATTATCTTCTCTATCCTTAATCATGAAACAATATGTTTGGGTATAGTGTCCCTTTAAGGGAAGGGGGTTGGGATGTAGTAGTTTCACTTACATGCAGTGGAAATCCAAACTTTTAAATTCTGCAAGACATGATATATACACATGCAATGGTTGGTGAGGTACTGTCAAACATCATAATACATGTGAATGTTACGGTTTACTGTACTTATGAATAAGTAACTTACAGGTGAAGTATTCCCGGATGACATAATCCCTCACTTCATTCCCCCTCAGTGTCCCCCTGTCCACATCCTCAAGTACAGGAACCAGCTGCTGCTGCTGCTCTGGGTCAATGTCCCCCAACAAACGTGTGTCCACAGCAATGTTGTGTAGAATACAGCAAGCATTGACAATGGAACACACTTTGTTGGGGTTATACTGTAGTGCTCCGCCTGTAACATCCAGACACCTGAACCTGGTTTTTAATAGGCCAAAGCTCCTTTCAATGACATTCCTTGTTCTTATGTGTGCCTCCTGGTACCTGAGTTGTGGCTCTGTAATGGGGTGCACCAAGGGGGTTAATAGCCATGGTCTGCAGCCGTACCCTGCGTCACCTGTCATGTAACATATGTGTTTGGATTACTACAGGTACATCATGTGCTTTAAAGGGACACAACATGAATCACATATAAAAGATAGATTTAATAAAAACATTAATGGAAGTAATCAGGATAGTTAATTAAAATTAAAAGGCCTATCTGAATAATGGAAGTGCAATTTATACTAGACTGTCCATTTAATAAGAACCTGCAATTGTTAGCAGCTTGATAATTAACTTCGATTAGATCATTTTCTCCATTCTATAGATAACTCTTGATGACAAGCATATTAGATATGCTCAATAGCTGCTGATTGGTGGCTGCACATAGAAGCCTCATATGATTTGCTCATATATGTGAATTATAAATTTTAAGAAAAAATATATTTAAAGAATGAATAAAATGATATAAGAGAAGTGAATTGTAATGCTGTTTAATATTGTATTCTCTATCTGACACATGAGATGACAATATGTGTTTAGTGTCCCTTTATTAGAAATATACAGACAGAATGAAGGTACTCACCAAGCAGCCATCCTCCCGAAAGTGTTCCATTTTCAAACATATTGAATAAGGAGGTCTGGCGCAGGATGTAGGAATCATGTGCACTCCCTGGGAAGCCTGCATACACATGTAAGAATTTCAGATTGGTATCGCAGACCATCTGGCAATTCAATGAGTGAAACCCTTTCCTGTTAATATAGAGGATTGTCTCCTCATGTGGGGCCACAATACGCACATGTGTGCAATCAATTGCCCCCATGACATTAGGAATACCCCCCAGTCGATAGAAGCCTTGTTTAAGACGGTTCCATTCCTGGGGGGTATGGGGGAAATGAATGTATCGTTGTGTCTGGTTATCTAGAGCAGTCAGAACCTCCCCTAGAATCCTGGAGAAGGTAGACTGCGCTAGGCCAGACACAAGCCCCTCTGTTGACTGGTATGAGCCAGTTGCCAGGAAGTGTACAACACACAACAGCTTCTGCATACCAGTCAGAGCTCGGTTCCTATACGCTTGAGGGTCAATTTCATCCTTCAACACCTCATATAGGTTAATGAGGCTTGCAGATGTCAAGCGATATTTTTCCCTGACCTCCACTTCTGTCATCCCAAACAGGGTGACCCTAACCCTGTGTACCCTTGGTGCTCTTCCCCTCTGCTGATGCCTTCGTCTTATAGGCCCTGCTGGCCTATGGGCAGCAGCAGCATGGGGAGCACCAGGAACAGGGACAACAGCAGGAGGAGCAGGGAGGGCAGCAGCAGCAGCTGGAGCAGGGACAGCTACAGCACCATGACCAGGGACCTCAGCAGCAGGGATACCATCCAAAACAGGGGCTTGTAGGGGTTCAAGCACCCCTTGTGCCCCACGACGCTGTCTGACTCTAAATGCAATATACTGCAAGGGAAACATGGTGGCTAATGAGGGTGTGCATTTGCAGGTGTTTTAAGTCTGCAGGTGAGAGGTTGTGCTGTTTGTGATTGGTTTGACACACTTGCAGGGGCAGGAATAATAAATGCTTTTAAGAGGTTAACTATTTGTGAACAAGCTGCTGCTATGTATATTGTTAGGCATGCATTTGTTAGGCCTTCTGAGAGTTACGTTGGTTTCTAAGTCAGTGCAAGGGTACCTGCGCCTTCAATTTGTGGCGAGCTGAGAATGGAGTAGATTTTGTAAAATCTGCGCGCGTAAGTCCTTACGCCGTATATTGGATAGCAAATTGCGCGTGTTTTGTATGTCAGTCTATGGGCCAAAAAACTACGGGCGACGCCAGAAATCTACGCGCGTAACTTCTAGCTTACGCCGTATATAGGATACCAAATCCGCGCAATTATTGGCGTCGCCGGCTTTTGCGGGCGACGATTTTTATCGGATCGACCCCCAAATCTCTAAATTTGAAGGCATGGAAATTGAACGCTTAGTTCTTAGTCATAGACGTTTCTCTGACTCAGTAATTAACACTATGATACAGGCTTGTAAGTCTGTTTCAAGTAAGATTTATCATAGGGTTTGGAAAACCTGTATTTTATGGTGTTCCACTCATGATTATTCTTGACATTCTTTCAGAATTCCTAGGATTTTACAATTTCTTCAGGATGGTTTGGATAAGGGTTTGTCTGCAAATACTTTGAAAGGACACACACATTTCTGCTCTTTCTGTCTTATTTACTAGAAAGATTGCTAAACTTCCTGATATTCACTATTTTGTTCAGGATTTGATTTGTATCAAACCTGTTATTAAATCTATTTCTCCTCATTGGAGTCTCAATTTGGTTTTGAAGATTTTACAGGCTCCTCCTTTTGAGCCTATGCATTCTCTGGATATTAAATTACTTTCTTGGAAAGTGTTATTTCTTTTGGCTATCTCTTCTGCCAGAAAAGTTTCTGAATTGTCTGCTCCCTCTTGTGAGTCTCCTTATCTGATTTTCCATCAAGATAAAGCTGTTTTGCGTGTTTCAATTAAATTGTTGCCTAAAGTTGGGAATTCTAAGAACATTAATAGGGGAAATTTTGTTCTTTCCTTGTGTCCTAATCCTAAGAATACTTTTGAAAGGTCTTTACATTCTTTGTATGTGGTAAGAGCTTTGAAATATTATGTTGAGGCTACTAAAGATTTCAGAAAGGGTTCTAGTCTATTTGTTATTTTTTTCTGGCTCCAGGAAAGGTCAGAAAGCCTCTGACATTTTTTTGGCATCTTTGGTTGAAACTTTTGATTCACAAAGCTTATTTGGAGGCAGGGTAGTCTCTGCCTCAGAGAATTACAGCTCATTCCACTAGATCAGTTGCCACTTCTTGGGCTTTCAAGACTGAAGCTTCAGTTGATCAAATTTGCAAAGCAGCAACTTGGTCTTCTTTGCATACTTTTACTAAATTTTACCATTTTTATGTGTTTGCTTCTTCGGAAGCAGTCTTTGGTAGAAAGGTTCTTCAGGCAGTTGTCTCAGTTTGATTCTAGTGCCTTTTGATTTGAGTTTTTTTGGAATGTTTAAGAAAACTTAATTATTTTTTTGGATTTAATTTCTCAGCGGATTTAGCTGTTGTTATTTTATCCCTCTCTCTCTAGTGACTCGTGAATTTCCACATCTTGGGTATTATATCCCATACGTCACTAGCTCATGGACTCTTGCCACTTACATGAAATAAAACATAATTTATTTAAGAACTTACCTGATAAATTAATTTCTTTCATAGTGGCAAGAGTCCATGAGACCCACCCTATTTTTTGTGGTTATGATTTTTTTGTATAAAGCACTTTATTTTTTCCAGTTCCTCTTTTTGTATGCTTTTTACTCCTTCTTTTACAACTCACTTCTTGGCTACACGTTAACTAAGGGTTGAGTGAGGTGGGAGGTATATTTATAGGCATTTTGAGGTTTGGGAAACTTTGCCCCTTGCTGGTAGGAATGTATATCCCATACGTCACTAGCTCATGGACTCTTGCCACTATGAAAGAAATTAATTTATCAGGTAAGTTCTTACATAAATTATGTTTTTTTTTTGGCATCACATATACAGCGCCGCATATAAATCCAGCGCGTATATTTCACCCATCACCCGTAATTTTTACTCCTATAAGCTAACATAGAACTGTGTCGCAAATCGGTATCACATGTTCAGTGCAAGGACTTACACGGCAAAAATGGAGACATTTTACTCCATTTTCACCTCGCCACACATAGGCAGACGCAGCAAGCCTTACGCTGAAAATGTGAGCACCGTAACTCCCGTAACTGCCTGTCGCTCACCGTCGTACACAGAATATTGAATGCAAGTTACGTGTTTAAATATGGCGTCTTTTGCATTCCTATTGGCTGAGTTGAATCTTCAAATTCAAATTAGCCAATAGGATGAGAGCTACTGAAATCCAATTGGCTGTTCTAATCAGCCAATGCAAGTGACGCCATATTTAAACGTGTAACTTGCATTCACTATTCATTCTACGGCGGTGATCGTACAAAGAGGGTCCTCCACGCACCATGGCTTCGCGGTCGCCGCTCTTCAGTTCCGCTGTAATCTCCGCTCCCCGATGGCTTGGTCCTGGATTAAGATGGAAGATGTCGCCGGTTTCAAGATGACTTTACTACCGCCTGGAAGAGGACCTTCTCCGCCTGACTTCAGGAACAGTGAGTACCTATTTGGGGTTTAGAGTTAGGATTTTTTTTTTAGATTAGGGATTTTGGGCACTTATAAAAAAGCTGAATGCCCCTTTAAGGGCAGTAAAAGAGCTGAATGCCCATTTAAGGGCAATGCCCATACAAATGCCCCTTTAGGGGCAATGGGTAGTTTAGGATTTTTTAGTGTTAGGTTTTTTATTTTGGGGGGTTTGGTGGGTGGGGGGTTTTACTGTTAGAGGGGGGACTTAGTATTTTTTAATGCAAAAGAGCTGTTTAACTTAGGGCAATGTCCTACAAAAAGCCCTTTTAAAGTTTTAAAAGTTTTTTATTTTGGGGGGCTTTTTATTTTTATAGAGATTAGGTTTCATTTTTTTATTTTTGATAATTTGGTTTATTATTTAATTTATTATTTAATATGTGATTCAACTGATGTGCGAGGGGAAAATACAGGTGACGCAGGTTTCAGCAGTTACGATGAATCCTGCGCCTTATATGTAATCTCGCCTCCTGTGTTCAAACATATTAATTATCATTAATATTGAATCCATTACTTATTTAGTCGAGCGCTAAGTTATATTGTGCCCGTAAATGGGCAAATTCAACCGTTTACGGGAGCACAATAAATATACAAGTCATTACAAGTGGCTGGTTAATGCTACCGCAAGCTCAAGGTAGCAATTAATGCTCAAAACATTAACCAGAGGTCAGACCTCTGGTTAATTTTTAAAATGTGCCCCAACTGCCCCCCCCCCCCAAAAAAAAATAAAAAAAATTGTATAGTGCCTTTTTAAAAATTAAACAGATGAGCATTTAAAAAAAAATAAAAAAAAATCACTAAGCAGTTTTTAGAGGTTAAAAGTTGTGGGTGTGGAGTGTTAGAAAAAAAAATGGCACAGAAAAGTGCCTTTACATTGGGGTCTATGGGGACTGTGTGTGTTCACTATAAATATATATGTATATGATTATATACATATATTTATGTGTATATATTTGCTGTCCATCGCTGCATAACTTACACGCTTCACTGCGTTACTTCTCATGTCCTGTCTGACGGCATGAGAATGAGGCTCCCAAGCTTACGTGCAATGGAAACGTGAGGCTGTGTTCGTATTGCACCTAGCTTGTAATAGCAGCGCACATTTACGTATGCTGGTATTACTAAATTGAGCCCAAATGTCACTTTTGTTGAAACGATATTTTGCACACAACTTGTAATCTAGCCCTTAAATGGGAATATTATTAATAACAGCAAGAAGTAAAGATATACTGCACATACCTGCATATCTATATTTATTAGCAACACAGGTCCAATCAGCTTAGCAAAGCCTTACCACAAATGTTCCTGTGGTCTTATCCAGCACAGCAATTAAGCATAAAATATTATGGAAGTATGAGTCATTTGATACAGACTGGAGTTTGCGGAATCTGTTGGCGCTCTACAAATAACCGATAATAATCCCACCACTATTAAATCTATTAAGTGATAAAACAGTTAAAACTGAATTTTAATTGTAAATATAATTCATTATGCTGTATAAATGTATTAGCAAAAATGTTTCTAGTAAATGCTATAACTGGGGCATACGCACATCTGCTGCACCTGGTGCACCTGCATTCAAACAAAATGCCTTCTCAGAGTGCCAGGGATGGCATATACTATGCCAGCAGTGACTCATTTTGTTTAAAGCAAACCATCCTTGGCTCTCTGAGCAGGCACATTGTGTAAATGTATCAAAATTTGTTTTAAATTTTGAATGATTAGAAACATAGCCCATCCCTAGCGCTACCCATACCGTGGTAGACCTAAAAAGCGAAATACGAAGCGTGTTACACATATTTTACATTACTATATTCTTCACATAGAAAAAAAATATTTTTATTAATAAATATGTATTTTTATATAAATCTGATAATGTTAAAGGGACAGTCTACGCCAGAATTTTTATTGTTTAAAAAGATAGATAATCCTTTTATTACTCATTCCCCAGTTTTGCATAACCAACACAGTTATATTAACACAGTTATATTAATACACTTTTTACCTCTGTGATTACCTTGTATTAGATTGCCCCCTTATTTCAGCTGACAGACTTGCATTTTAGCCAATCAGTGCTGATTCCTAGATAACTCCACGGGCATGAGCAAAAATGTTATCTACATGGCACATGTAAACTAACGCCCTCTAGCTGCGAAAAACTGTCAAAATGCATTCATATAAGAGGCCACCTTCAATTAACATATGAGCCTACCTAGGGTTAGCTTTGAACTAAGAATACCAAGAGAACAAAGCAAATTTCATGATAAAAGTAAATTGGAAAGTTGTTTAGAATGACATGCCCTATCTGAGTTTAATTCTGACTAGAATGTCCCTTTATTGTAAATATATATATCTATACATATATATCTATAGGAATAGATGTATAGGCATATACAGATATATGTATAGAAATATGTATTTAAAATAAAAATACAATTTTCCTGTATGTGAAGAACCTTGGAATGGGAAATATTAATAGCTCCTGTTAGGTTAGCATACAAGCGATAAGTGTTATTTTTTTTTTTCTATGCTCTTCATTGAAGTCTATGGGTCGAAAAAGTTAGCACGGTTGTGATATCCGAGGTCTTGAAGTTAGCACGCGTTGGGTTTTATTTACGCAAAAATGTTTTTACTTGTAATACAAATATTACTTATAGTAGTGTTTACACTCAGACAGAGGTGCTAAATACCACTCCACTTGTATTATAGCCCTGTATTATTGGAGGCTTTTATTGGAGGCTAAGTTGCCACAACTCACACTAGTATTTTTTAAATATATATTTTTTTATTAATATAATCAACTCCTTTGCATAATTGATCTACACAAAATCTTGGCATCACAGTATCTAATAAAAATAGAAATCAATACAAGTCTGCTCTTGTTCACTGCTGTAAAATCATAATAATGCCCCTTATATTCATAAGAAAATATAGTGACTGCAACATCGTCTTTGTTAATTAGGCAATTTGTTAGTAAAGTCTAATCCTTTTGATCCTTTTGAAAAGCATTTTAAATTACTTGTTTACAAATAAAAAAATCCCACTCACTTTAAAGGTAATTTTTGTATAAAACATTTTGCTAAGCTTTTCAACGAATAAAATATAATCATTTGTTTAGGTTTTAAGGGCATACAATACATTTGTTAAATATTTTCTATTTTATAAAAATGTAAATAGAGAACCTATTTATTTAGGCTGTCTCAGTCTTATCACAGTAGAAGAGGACAGAAGAATTCTAAAAGTCCTTTGCCAAAATCTGATTTAATTGACCCTATTCATTTCAGGCCAAAGGCAGTGATGGAGTTAATAAGATCAAACAGGCAAAAAGCAAGTAAAGAGAATGAGATAAAGACGGGCATTTTCATGCCACGGCTCAGAAATCCATCATGATAAAGCTTTTCAAGAAAGTGATTGCGCCTCAATTTAAACCTCACATGACATGAAACAAAGTAGATGTTTGCGGTTGCCACTGAGAATTAGAAGCAGAATAATAGAATGCGACATTCCTATGTTAGTCTCGCAATTTCCTTACTAATAAATTACTGATATAGACCTAGATTACAAGTGGCACAAGTTAGCGCGAGCGATATTGAAATATAGTGTGCGCATTAATTTCCTTGCATATTAGAAGTTGAAAGTAAATGCATTCGCTGTTACACTCATATAAACAATATCTGATATAAATAATAAAATAATATAAATAATAAAACATTTTTATAAGGGTTCAAAGGCATATGGCATTTGACCATGTATTTGACTACAAAGGGCTATTTTATATAACACTATGGGGCCTATCTAGCAAGCTCTTCAGACTCGCCAGAAACAGCAGTTATGAAGCAGCGGTCACAAAGACCGCTGCTCCATAACCCTGTCCGCCTGCTCAGGAATCGCAACAATTCGACCCGATCTACTATGATTGGGTTGATTGACACCCCTGCTGGCGGCCCATTGGCCGCGAGTCTGCCGGGGGCGGCGTTGCACCAGCAGCTCTTGTGAGCTGCTGGTGCAATGTTAAATGCGGAGAGCGTATTGCTCTCCGCATTAAGCGATGTCTTGCAGACCTGATCCGCACTGTCGGATCAGGTCCACAAGACATTTCTTAAATATGCCTCTATGAGGAGATTCTTTGTGCACTTATTTTTTTAGATTAGATATATATCTATATATATGTGTGTGTGTTTCTAAATAATAATTCTATAATAATATTAAATAAGGTATGTTGCTGTGTATATACTGTATATTTTACATTCTAATGTTCTTCACAACGGGAAAATGTTGTTTGTATTTTAAATTGATATTCCTATATATATATATATATCTTCACATATATATATTTCATATATTTACATTAACATTATAAAAAAGATATATATATATATTTAAAAATAAAAAACATTTTTTTCTATGTAAAGAACATTTAAAATGTTTTTTTTTCTATGAGTTTTTTTTTAGAATATCATATTGGATTAGTATACTTTAGTATACTCCTTTATTTATGTGCACAAACCTGACAGGAGTACACTAATTCTTTATGTGTGCTTACCTGAAATGAGTTTCATTAAGATGTCACGTATTTATTAAATATAAAATATTGAAAAATATTAATAATTATTGTAAATAATTATTATAGATGTACTAAAATATTCAAAAAAATATAATATATATGTATATTTACTGAATCTATGCTAATTATAAATCTTTTTTTTTTTTTTTTTTTATAATTCTGTTTTTTTTTAGATATTAGGTAAATACAAAACATAACTTTCGTCCATTTACATAAATGAAAGAAGAATCTGGATAAAATGCATAGTATACATAAAGGTCAATATGTAAAAAAAAAAAAAAAAAATTGGTTACATAATATAGCAGTCAGCTTACTAATAAACACAGGTATTTTACCAAGACATGAATGTCTAAGAGAGCTGTCTTAAAGGGAATAGTAAACAGATTTTCAGCTTAATATAGACATACTCCTTTATACAACAATCAATGACTGTGTAAAAATGCAATAAAACCTTTTTAATTAAACTATTACCATTCAAATCTATTAAACATCCCAGATCTCTGCCCTTGAGAGAGTAAATGGACTAAGAGTAATAGAATCTCATTTTTAATATAGTTAGAGTTGAATATAGAATAGTAAATGAAAAATTTGGGGGGGATCTGCAGACCAGAGCTGCACGAATATTTTAGGGATAAGGGGGGTGGAGGGCGTGTCCAAGAGGTCTGATAAGTCAGTAAAAATAGAAAATCAAACTTGGGCGTAATAGGGAATAACTCCTTGGCTAGTGATAGTATAGAATCTAGTGCTTCTTGTTATAGGCCCTATGGATCTCAGGAGGCTGGATGTAACTATGATTAATGTTAGATAGTGGGATAAGACTTAGGATAAATAGGAGGTTAAGTCCTCTAAGGAACAGGGCATGAACTAAGACATAAAAAGTGTAGGAATAGATATATCTGATATCTTGACACTCGCAATTGGGTAAAAACAATGGGAGGGTTAAGTATGACCTCTGATTATCCTTTCCATCCTGTACCCTTGTTATATAAAGATTTTAGTTGTGATAAATCTCAATAAGGGCAAATAGTGGGATAAAGGAGAACTACAATAAGGATCAACCTGGGGTAAGTAATATGGCATTTCACAGTTCTGGTCAAATGATATGGAGCCATGCATTTTAGAAATAAGGGTCAGATGTGACAGGCAAATATCAAACCTATATAATTATAGCATATACATATAAACAGATCGTCTAGGTCTAGCAAAGGCACCCTGGAAGGTCAATAAGCCCCATCACTAGCCCACTCCTATCAGGGGCATAGAGTTAAGTGTCCCAAGTAGCAAACCGCCATATGAGCATAGCAAATACTCGTATCTGTGATTCTCAGAGGATGCGAGCAGTGATCGGGCAGGAAACACCACAAAGTTAATGTCAGTCCTGCAGACCTGTTCCCTGGGTGTAATCAACTGAGCGGGAGCGGTTTCAGCAGGAGACAAGGGAGCAATTGAGGTAGGTGTAGCTAGAGCTCCTGGGGTTCTATCATAAATGTTAAAGTCTCTGCTGCGCTCACTAAGAACGCCCTTACCAATAATTTTGGATAGAGATCCAGGAGACCAACTGTCCGGTAGAAGCTGAAGTCCGTAATGCGGCTCAATATTAGTGTGAGATGTGATCCTTGAAGAGTAATGGAGCGCTGTAGTACCTAAGCAAACCTTCGACCAGGGGTATGACACCTCCGTTATGGGTCTCTTTTGGAGCAGTCCCGCCTCCATGACCATCCAAGTACTCGGACTTACTATGCCACCTATATTCTTGATATCCACTCTGGGGTGATTTAAGTCCGCTGTGGAGGCTTGTGACATCGGGGTCTGTATCATCCCATCCGGTATCTCAGAACGGTTCCCCGCTGTTCCCTTATCATCCGGTGTCCGTGCTGTGGGATTATCGAGTGGCCAGTCGCTCTATTCCTGTGAAGCAGCCTTAAATGTAGTGTAGCAAGAGCCAGACTGTGCTTTCTCACGACATGATACTGTAAGGTAGTCTGGTGGTATCTCCTGCAGCGTAGTCTCCGACTCCATGTGAGCTGTGCTGTTTCTATCCGCTCCCGCCATTGCTTCTCTTAATGCTTCAGAGAGATCTGGATCAGATCTTGCAGGAGAACTTGTAGCATCCCCATAGTTTCCTCGGTGAGAGCCATTAGTTTCCTCTGAATAATAAATTATCACCAGGTAATAGTGATGGTCGGCAAGCCGGGAGAGGGCTTCAGAAAACGTGTGAATCTAGGCCTTACCTGCATCTAACAGGTCCCAAAACGCAATAAAATTTATAAGGCCAAGTATTTTTACGATCTTTCATATAAATAGTTGAGCAAAAGTCTATCACAAATGTGGATTGATTTTCGTAGAAATTAACGGCTAGATTTGGAGTTTTGTCGGTAACGACCCGAAAAACTAACGCCGGCTTTTTTCTGGCCGCACCATAAAAACAACTCTGGTATTGAGAGTCCACGTAAAGGCTGCGTTAGGCTCCAAAAAAGGAGCGTAGAGCATTTTTAACGCAGCTTCAACTCTCGATACCAGAGTTGCTTACGCAAGCGGCCAGCCTCAAAAACGTGCCCGTGCACGATTCTCCCATAGGAAACAATGGGGCTGTTTGAGCTGAAAAAAAACCTAACACCTGCAAAAAAGCAGCGTTCAGCTACTAACGCAGCCCCATTGTTTGCTATGCGGAAACACTTCCTAAGTCTGCACCTAACACCCTAACATGTACCCCGAGTCTAAACACCCCTAACCTTACACTTATTAACCCCTAATCTGCCGCCCCCGCTATCGCTGACCCCTGCATATTATTATTAACCCCTAATCTGCCGCTCCGTAAACCGCCGCTACTTACATTATCCCTATGTACCCCTAATCTGCTGCCCTAACATCGCCGACCCCTATATTATATTTATTAACCCCTAATCTGCCCCCCACAACGTCGCCTCCACCTGCCTACACTTATTAACCCCTAATCTGCCGACCGGACCTGAGCGCTACTATAATAAAGTTATTAACCCCTAATCCGCCTCACTAACCCTATAATAAATAGTATTAACCCCTAATCTCCCCTCCCTAACATCGCCGACACCTAACTTCAATTATTAACCCCTAATCTGCCGACTGGAGCTCACCGCTATTCTAATAAATGTATTAACCCCTAAAGCTAAGTCTAACCCTAACACTAACACCCCCCTAAGTTAAATATAATTTACATCTAACGAAATTAATTATCTCTTATTAAATAAATTATTCCTATTTCAAGCTAAATACTTACCTGTAAAATAAATCCTAATATAGCTACAATATAAATTATAATTATATTATAGCTATTTTAGGATTAATATTTATTTTACAGGCAACTTTGTAATTATTTTAACCAGGTACAATAGCTATTAAATAGTTAAGAACTATTTAATAGCTACCTAGTTAAAATAATTACAAAATTACCTGTAAAATAAATCCTAACCTAAGTTACAATTAAACCTAACACTATACTATCATTAAATTAATTAAATACAATACCTACAATTACCTACAATTAAACCTAGCACTACACTATCAATAAATAAATTAAATACAATTCCTACAAATAACTACAATGAAATAAACTAACTAAAGTACAAAAAATAAAAAAGAACTGTTACAAAAAATAAAAAAATAAAATATTTACAAACATAAGAAAATTATTACAACAATTTTAAACTAATTACACCTACTCTAAGCCCCCTAATAAAATAACAAAGACCCCCAAAATAAAAAATACCCTACCCTATTCTAAATTACTACAGTTCAAAGCTCTTTTACCTTACCAGCCCTGAACAGGGCCCTTTGCGGGGCATGCCCCAAAGAATTCAGCTCTTTTGCCTGTAAAAAAATAAACATACAATACCCCCCCCCCCAACATTACAACCCACCACCCACATACCCCTAATCTAACCCAAACCCCCCTTAAATAAACCTAACACTAAGCCCCTGAAGATCTTCCTACCTTATCTTCACCATACCAGGTTCACCGATCCGTCCTGAAGAGCTCCTCCGATGTCCTGATCCAAGCCCAAGCGGGGGGCTGAAGAGGTCCATGATCCGGCTGAAGTCTTCATCCAAGCGGGAGCTGAAGAGGTCCATGATCCGGATGAAGTCTTCATCCAAGCGGGAGCTGAAGAGGTCCATGATCCGGCTGAAGTCTTCTATCAACGGCATCTTCAATCTTTTTTCTTCCGGATCCATCTTGCAGACCTCCGACGCGGAACATCCTCTTCTCCCGACGCCTACTAGCCGAATTACGGTTCCTTTAAGGGACGTCATCCAAGATGGCGTCCCTCGAATTCCGATTGGCTGATAGAATCCTATCAGCCAATCGGAATTTAGGTAGGAATATTCTGATTGGCTGATGGAATCAGCCAATCAGAATCAAGTTCAATCCGATTGGCTGATCCAATCAGCCAATCAGATTGAGCTTGCATTCTATTGGCTGATCGGAACAGCCAATTGAATGCGAGCTCAATCTGATTGGCTGATTGGATCAGCCAATCGGATTGAACTTGATTCTGATTGGCTGATTCCATCAGCCAATCAGAATATTCCTACCTTAATTCCGATTGGCTGATAGAATCCTATCAGCCAATCGGAATTCGAGGGACGCCATCTTGGATGACGCCCCTTAAAGGAACCGTCATTCGGCTAGTAGGCGTCGGGAGAAGAGGATGTTCCGCGTCGGAGGTCTGCAAGATGGATCCGGAAGAAAGAAGATTGAAGATGCCGTTGATAGAAGACTTCATCCGGATCATGGACCTCTTCAGCTCCCGCTTGGATGAAGACTTCAGCCGGATCATGGACCTCTTCAGCCCCCCGCTTGGGCTTGGATCAGGACATCGGAGAAGCTCTTCTGGACGGATCGGTGTGATACCCGGTGAGGTGAAGACAAGGTAGGATGATCTTCAGGGGCTTAGTGTTAGGTTTATTTAAGGGGGGTTTGGGTTAGATTAGGGGTATGTGGGTGGTGGGTTGTAATGTTGGGGGGCTTGGGTATTGTATGTTTTTTTTTACAGGCAAAAGAGCTGAACTTCTTGGGGCATGCCCCGCAAAGGGCCCTGTTCAGGGCTGGTAAGGTAAAAGAGCTTTGAACTTTAGTAATTTAGAATAGGGTAGGGCATTTTTTTATTTTGGGGGGCTTTGTTATTTTATTAGGGGGCTTAGAGTAGGTGTAATTAGTTTAAAATTGTTGTAATATTTTTCTTATGTTTGTAAATATTTTTTTATTTTTTGTACTTTAGCTAGTTTATTTAATTGTATTTATTTGTAGGAATTGTATTTAATTAATTTATTGATAGTGTAGTGTTAGGTTAATTGTAGGTAATTGTAGGTAGTTTATTTAATTAATTTATTGATAGTGTAGTGTTAGGTTTAATTGTAACTTAGGTTAGGATTTATTTTACAGGTAATTTTGTAATTATTTTAACTATTTTAGCTATTAAATAGTTCTTAACTATTTAATAGCTATTGTACCTGGTTAAAATAAATACAAAGTTACCTGTAAAATAAATATTAATCCTAAAATAGCTATAATATAATTATAATTTATATTGTAGCTATATTAGGATTTATTTTACAGGTAAGTATTTAGCTTTAAATAGGAATAATTTATTTAATAAGAGTTAATTAATTTCGTTAGATTAAAATTATATTTAACTTAGGGGGGTGTTAGTGTTAGGGTTAGACTTAGCTTTAGGGGTTAATACATTTATTAGAATAGCGGTGAGCTCCAGTCGGCAGATTAGGGGTTAATGTTTGAAGCTAGGTGTCGGCGATGTTAGGGAGGGCAGATTAGGGGTTAATACTATTTATTATAGGGTTAGTGAGGCGGATTAGGGGTTAATAACTTTATAATAATAGCAGTGCGGTCCGCTCGGCAGATTAGGGGTTAATAAGTGTAGGCAGGTGGAGGCGACGTTGAGGGGGGCAGATTAGGGGTTAATAAATATAATATAGGGGTCGGCGGTGTTAGGGGCAGCAGATTAGGGGTACATAAATATAACGTAGGTGGCGGCGCTTTGCGGTCGGCAGATTAGGGGTTAATTATTGTAGGTAGCTGGCGGCGACGTTGTGGGGGGGCAGGTTAGGGGTTAATAAATATAATATAGGGGTCAGCGGTGTTAGGGGCAGCAGATTAGGGGTACATAAGTATAACGTAGGTGGCGGTCGGCAGATTAGGGGTTACAAAAATTTAATCGAGTGGCGGCGATGTGGGGGGACCTCGGTTTAGGGGTACATAGGTAGTTTATGGGTGTTAGTGTACTTTAGAGCACAGTAGTTAAGAGCTTTATAAACCGGCATTAGCCCAGAATGCTCTTAACTACTGACTTTTTTCCTGCGGCTGGAGTTTTGTCGTTAGATGTCTAACGCTCACTTCAGACACGACTCTAAATACCGGAGTTAGAAAAATCCCATTGAAAAGATAGGATACGCAATTTACGTAAGGGGATCTGCGGTATGGAAAAGTCGCGGCTGAAAAGTGAGCGTTAGACCCTATTTTGAGTGACTCCAAATACCGGAGGTATTCTAAAACCAGCGTTAGGAGCCTCTAACGCTGGTTTTCACGGCTAACGCCAAACTCCAAATCTAGGCCTAAGTCATTTGAAATTCTTAGCTGGAGCTCACAGAATTTGTGACCTCTCCCAGCACTGCCTGGACACGCCCCCCATTATAAATCATTTTTATTAATTTTTTTTCAATATATTATATTTAAAGGGACAGTCAAGTCCAAAATAAACTTTCATGATTCAAACAGGGCATGTCATTTTAAACAACTTTTCAATTTACTTTTATCACCAATTTTGCTTTGTTCTCTTGGTATTCTTAGTTAAAGCTAAACCTAGGTAAGATCATATGCTAATTTCTTAGACGTTGAAGGACACCTCTAATCTGAATGCATTATGACCACTAGAGGGCGTTAGTTCATGTGTGTCATATAGATAACATTGAGATTAGCACTGATTGGCTAAAATGCAAGTCTGTCAAAAAAACTAAAATAAGGGAGCAGTTTGCAGAGGCATAGGCCCATATTTATCAAGCTCCGTACGGAGCTTGAAGGGACGTGTTTCTGGCGAGTCTAACACAAGTTATGAAGCAGTGGTCACAAAGACCGCTGCTCCATAACCTGTCCGCCTTCTCTGAGCAGGCGGACAGATATCGCCGGAAATCAACCCGATCGAGTACGATCGGGTTGATTGACACCACCCTGCTGGCGGCCGATTGGCTGCGAGTCTGCAGGGGGCGGCGTTGCACCAGCAGCTCTTGTGATCTGCTGGTGCAATGCTGAATACGGCAAGCGTATTGCTCGCCATATTCAGCGAGGTCTGGCGGACCTGATCCACAGTGTCGGATCAGGTCCGCCAGACCTTGATAAATATGCCCCATAGTTACAAGGTAATTACAGAGGTTGGTTATGCAAAACTGTGGGGTGCGTAATAAAGGGATTATTTATCTTTTAAAATAACACAATTCTGGTGTTAACTGTCCCTTTAATATTGACATAGCAGGGCCGATTTAACAAGGGCCGAATGGCCCTGAATGTAACCTTCAGGCTCGGGACTGCTGCTCCTTAACTCGTCCGCTGCCTCTGAGGTGGCGGACAGCAATTCGCCCAATCTCATATGATCGGGTTGATTGACACCCCCTGCTATTGGCCACAAATCTGCAGGGGGCGGCATTGCACAAGCAGTTCACCAGAACTGCTTGTGCAATGTTAAATGCTGACAGCGTACGCTGTCGGAATTTAGCGATGCATGACGGACATGATTAGCTATAGCGAATCATGTCCGTCTGGGGTATCATAAATCTTCCCCATAGTGTCTTAAAATAACTCATTCTTCATGTGCGCTAACCCAACACTGAGTTAGACCTAAAACGTGCAAATACATTTCTATATATATTTTATAATGTAATATATATATATATATAAATATATACCTATATACCTATATGCTATTCGAAGTCCTGAAATGAGTGCGCCGGGTTTTGCTCACTCGCAAAAGTTTTACTTTCAACTTGTAATAAGCACGCTAACCTGTGCATGCAAAATCTTTACTTCTGCTGATGTTATCTCTCAAGCGAAAGCGCTAAATAGCTCACCACTTGTAATCTAGCCCATAGTTTGTTATTTTCAGGAATTTTCCAGTCTTTTCTAGCTTGTGTTTGCCTGAATTATGTTAGCTCTATGGCTTTACTGTACTTCTGTTTTTATTCAGTTCACTCCATCACTAATACTGTTTTGTTGTGTCTGTATTTTCTTTTAACAGGTTAAGAAGAAATATCTTTATATGCTGGTACATAGTACAAAATAGCAATGTATGTGCCAGGAATATAGACTAGAGCCCAGCAAATGTACAGCAAAGTCTGTAGCCTCCAAACGGCAACAGAGTTGATCCCTTTTCCTTTGGAGAATAAATCGGCTTCAACATAGACATATGAGGTTTTAGACAGAAGTCCTTGGTTAGGACAAGCAGTGTGCACACTGAGGTTAAATATATGCAAGGAACAGGATAGGTAGAGGGTGCATGAAGAGGGCATGATGGGATCAAGTCAGCAGTAAGTGATTATAGATGGGTCATAAGTATCATAAGAGCAGACAGCATTCAGAATGTGATCAAGGTCATGTCAGGATCATAAAAAGCATCATGTGGAGTATTAAACACTTTTTCAAGTAAGGTTCATAATATGCAGCAGGAAAAATCTCTTCAAAGGTGAATTCTTGTTCAAGGAATGCAGTACAGGTTTGGGGTCTGTATAGGTAAACCAGGTAATTAATAAAGATAAATGATGAATCAAAAAGCTAGAAACAGGAACCATACATGTTGTTAAGTAATAAGTGATTCTGTTTGTTTATTTACTGAATGAGTCAATCAGCATCTCTGGTCAGCTAAATCTCTGCTGGGAATTACCAGCTGCATTAGCAGATATCAGTGTGTTACTTTCTTCGTGGCAGACCGGCAGTGCTCCTTCATTTGTATTATATGTTATTCAGTCCCATTATTATTGAGTGTGAAGGTTTCAGCAATGCTATAAATTGTGGACGAATTCTTCCATTAAAGGTGCTACATTTTAATGCAATAATAAAGTCTGCAATTCATTAGAACATTTTATTATTACAGGAAAGCAACACTCATTGTTAACCATGTGTTTACCATGACAAACATAGTTATACAATAAACGTAAGTCAATGCTTCTAAATAGACATTTATGAAAAAATGAATATACAATAACTTAAATCAGTGGCACTAAATTTCTAAGTAAAATTGCTTTGTTAATATGGTAATATAATTATTAGGATAATTGCAACACAGAGGGCTAGATTACGAATGGAGCGCTATTTATTGCTCGTGCATTAACTCAGCTAGACGAAGGCTTTTTGCATGTGTTGGGTAGCGCCTGTATATATATATATATATATATATATTTTTTTTTTATAGACATGTATATGTATGTATATTTAAGTTTGAAACAACAAGAAATTAATATGCAATTTACAACGATAAGAGTTCTCTTCAATAAAACCTTAAAAAGAGACCAAAGTGTTGTTACTTAGGTGATTAGCACATATGATGGTAAGTGTAATTGCAAGAACATTCTTATTATAAAAGTTCAATTAAATGATTATCAAGTCAAGGACTTCTAATGCCAAAGAATAAGAAAGTGTTAGTCTCTGGTTTTAAGGCTGAGTCCCAATCGTAAGGTTGGTAAGTGTCAGTATTTATCTTATCCCCTTGACTGGGTGCAGGTGGTTCGCAATGATTTTGAGTGTGTCAACAGCGAGTCCTTTGATTATCCCCTCTGTGTCCGTCTGGTACAACTAGTGTGCAACTTCTGTTTGTGATCCTGATCTGGCGAGTAAGCCCTCCAGTCTCATCCGCAGAAAATGTCCACACTAAACGGTCAGGGTCTTTCGTCTCGGTGGGCGAACCACCCTCCTTGTTTGTTCCAGGACCTCTCTGACGTCAGTATGTACCGTGCCTATGATAGGCATCAGATCTTGGGGTAAGCAGTAGTAGGAAGTAAGCTGCACCAATCAGTTATGGGCAGGACATAAAGCTTCTGAGCCTCTGATGAAGCACAGATTTCTTTGAATGTTTTCCTTACACCTGTTTGGTACAGCTAAATTAATCAACTATAATCAAGCCTTTGGTTCCTGTTTTGCTTCCCTGTTCTTATGGATATCATTATGTATATTTAAGCCCTTATCACTTTTTAATGCAATATTTTTATGTTCAAGACTTCAAGAACTGTAAGTGGATCGTCGGGGGTTAGTGTTAGGTTTTTCTAAGGTTCTTTTGGGTGGGTTTTATTTTTAGTTTAGGGTCTGGGCATGTAAAAGAGCTAAATGCCCATACAAACGTTGTTTTCAGGGCAATGGGGAGCTTATTTTTTTTTTAGATAGTTATTTTATTTGGGGGGGTTGGGTGTGGGGGTGGTGGGTTTTACTGTGGGGGGGTGTTTGTATTTTTTTACAGGTAAAAGAGCTGATTTCTTTGGGGCAATGCCCCACAAAAGGCCCTTTTAAGTTTATTGTAGGCTAGGGGTGTTTTTATTTGGGGGGGGATTTTTATTTTGATAGGGCTATTAGATTAGGTGTAATTCTTTTTTATTTTTGATCATTTGTTTCTTATTTTTCGTAATTTAGTGGGGGGGGGGGGGGGTTAATGTAATTTAGTTATTTTTATTTTTAATAATTTTAGTGTTTTTTTTTTGTAATTTTAGGTTTTAGTGTAAGGCAGCTTAGGTTTTATTTCACAGGTAATTTTGTATTTATTTTAACTAGGTAGTTAGTAAATAGTTAATAACTATTTACTAACTAGTCTACATAGTTAAAAATAAATACAAACTTACCTTGGAAATAAAAATAAAACCTAAGCTAGCTACAATATAACTATTAGTTATATTGTAGCTATCTTAGGTTTTATTTCACAGATAAGTATGTATTTAGTTTTAAATAGGTATTATTTAGTTAATAATTGTAACTTTAGTTTAGCTCTATTTTAATTAAGTTAAAGTTAGGGAGGGTTAGGGTTAGGTTTAGGGATTAATATAGTTTAATTTAGCTTGTTGCAATGTGGGGGGCTGGCGGTTTAGGGGTTAATAGGTTTATTTAATTAATAATTGTAAATTTAATATAGCTATATTTTTATTATGTTAAAGTTAGTGGGTGTTAGTGGGCGGCGATGTTGGGGGCGGCAGATTAGGGGTTAATAACTGTATGTAGGTGGCGGCGATGTTGGTTGCGGCAGATTAGAGGTGTTTAGACCCGGGGTTTATGTTAGGGTGTTAGGTTTAAACATTATTTTCTTTTCCCCCATAGACATCAATGGGGCTGTGTTACGGAGCTTTTGTTTCCGCGATCGCAGGTGTTAGGCTTTTTTTTGCTAGCTCTCCCCATTGATGTCTATGGGGAAATCGTGCATGAGCATGTCAAAGCAGCACTTATTTTCGGTGCGGTATGGGGCTCAACACAACCATATCGCTTTTGTGGCGGACGTTAAAATCCCTATAGCACTCAAAACTCATAATCTAGCTGAATGTTCTTTTTAATTTTAAATATATATTTCTATATATAAATAGGATTGTTTGTTTTTTAAAAAATCAACAAATATATATCTATATGCATATACATATATAGATGCAAGTTCTATTGGTGGATCTCTTCTTCCTGAATCAAAGAAGTCACTGCACGTTCACTATTTGCACTGTCACATAGATTGGGTGGCTCACTATTATTGGCACTTTTCTTGCTTCACATAATGGAAGCTGACCAAGAGGACACTGCAACATTTACCTACACGACTAATGATGCAAATAGAATCCTTTTCACTGAAACAGAAACTGCTAGCAACATTTATTTAGCACTATTGAAATTGAAAAAGAAAGAAATATATCTGAAATTACATGGGGTTTATTTGTCGGATTTCCACCGAAAGAGGTTTATCCCAAGGGTTTCCAAATGAAAACGGTCCCTACTAATGGAAGAAACAATCCTGAGTTTTGTCGTAAACGGTGCGCAATTCTGAACAAATGTTCATTAGACTTAATACTACTAATGACTGAAGAAGTAAGACTGCTGCTGGATAAGGGGAAAGATGAGATTGTTACCTTTGAAACGACTAAAGGTCAAGCTCTGGAAACAGATTCAACTGAAAAATGGCTTGAAAAAGTAAAGACACAGGTTAATGAATACAAATAAGAACTGATCACGTTTAAGAACTGTAAACTGCAAACAGTCACAGAGAATTATAAAGACAAGAGAATCTACAGATGGCTGACTGGCCCGGAGGAGAGGAGACGCCAACAATAAAGGAGACCGAGGCGCCTACGTCAATTACAAGAAGAACTCTCCAAATTGTAGACACCAGTTCAGGATCCGAATCTGACACAGGATTTTGTCAGACCCTCTCCTTTGGAGATTACTAATAAGGAGCAGGTTTTTCAGGGGGTCACTACCAGGGCAGGCCAAAGAAGAGGAGGAGACCGTAAACAAGCCCGGATTACAAGGTGCGCAGTAAATCCGTTGTGAACACATCGCGCACATTGTGGCTTTAACGCAATTTCCATTACAAGTTTCAAGAAAACTTTCTTTTTGCGTGCATTAGGCTGCAGTATCCCACATACCGCACACAAACCAAGTTCTGACTTGGCATGCTCGTGCACATATTCCCCCATAGAGATCAATGGAGAAAAAATGTTGGAAAAAAAACCTGCGATTGCGAAATCGCCATGGCATTTTCGTATTCCCCATTGACGTCTATAGAGAAAAGAAAGTTATCAAAAAACCTAACACCCGAACATAAGCCCCTAGTCTAATAACCCCTAAACCGCCATCCCCCACATCGCCAAGACTAAATAAAGCTATTAACCCCTAAACTGCCACCCCCCACATTGCCAACACTTAATAAAGCTATTAACCCCTAAACTGCCACCCCCCACATTGCCAACACTTAATAAAGCTATTAACCCCAAAACTGCCACCCCTCCCCCCACATCGCAACTACCTATGTTAAACTATTAGCCCCTAAACTTAAAATCCCCTAACTTTAACAAAATTAAAATACATCTAAATTAAATATACTAACTACCTTAAAATAAATAAAAACTTTCCTGTGAAACAAAAATAAGGGGCCGATTTATCAAGCTCCGTATGAAGACTCGCTGGAAACTCCATAACTTGTCCTGCTGCTCTGAGACAGCGGACAGAAATCAGCCCGATCGAATACGATCGGATTGATTGACACCCCCTGCTAGCAGCCGATTGGCCGCGAACCTGCAGGGGGCGTATGCTGTTGGCATTTATCAATGTACAGCGGACATGATACGCTACATCGTATCATGTCCGCTCGCACTATAATAAATATATACTCCTAAAACCTAACCTTAAACTAAAAACAGACCTAACATTACTTTTTTTACAAAAATAAATAATACGAAAAAACTACATTACTAAATAAAACAAACTAACATTACTAAAAATAATAAAACCTAACATTACCAAAAAAAAATACCATTACAAAAAAATAAGCACTACAATTAAAAAAAATAAAAAAAGCTACCATTACAAAACATAACAAACAAACGGCCAGATTACGAGTTTTGGGTTAGAAGCTATGCGGTGCTAACGAGCAGTTTTTTCTCACCGCTCACTTACCTGCAGCGCTGGTATTTGAGGATTTTACAAACCCGGCGTTAAAAGGCAAGAAGTGAGCGTAGAGCAAAATTTTACTCCGAACCGCACTCAAATACCAGCTCTGCTTAAGTCAGCAGTGAGCTAGTCGTACGTGCTTGTGCACGATTTCCCCATAGGAATCAATGGGGAGAGCCGGCTGAGAAAAAGTCTAACACCTGCAAAAAAGCAGCGTAAATCTCAGTAACGCAGCCCCATTGATTCCTATGGGGAAATAAAATGTATGTTTACACCTAACACCCTAACATGAACCCCGAGTCTAAACACCCCTAATCTTACACTTATTAACCCCTAATCTGCCGCCCTGACATCGCCGACACCTGCATTATATTTATTAACTCCTAATCTCCCTCCCCCAATGTCGCCGCAACCTAACTACACTTATTAACCCCTAATCTGCCACCCCCAATGTCGCCGCCACTATAATAAACATATTAACCCCTAAACCTCCGCACTCCCGCCTCGCAAACATTAGTTAAATATTTTTTTTTTTTGTTTAAATGATTTTTATTGAGGTTTATGATAAAATGACATACAAATACAAATACAGGTAAAACTGCTATGTAACAGTGAGAAACATCATCATACAGTAAGAGCTCAGTAGCTATCAATATCAAGTCAATAATAGTATAATATTCAGTAGTTTCTAATGACAGGATAAGAATAGACGATAGTATGTCATGCGTAGAGTCCCAAGACTAAGCAAACCTCATACATTTTTTACTTTTAGGAATTGTAACGTTTCATTAATAAGTAATAAACAGTAAAACATGGTGCATATGCGCTTATCAAAATGTATATTAACATCAAGCTGATGATGAGAAAGAGAGATACTCAGCATATACATTGCATACACCAGAGAACTTACATTATATATAGAGAACATAATTATTATATAATATTGGTAATTGCGGTTATTCACAAGGGAACCGCGAATTAAGTATCTGGTCTAATCACAAAGAACCAGAATACTATACAATAAGGGGGGGAGGAAGGTGATAAAGTGAACGATTATACGAAGATATGTAACCTGGGAGCCAAAAGGTACATTATGTGTCGGGGAGGAGTTACTTAAAGAAATAAATGTAGGTGGGATAGGAGGAGATAAGCTGTAGTAACACTGGGCACTTTTATCATCTATGTGTGACTAGGTGTAGTTGGGTTGCTAATAAGTGCATAACAAGAAACTAATGCATGCTAGGACATTGCCAAATCCAATATGCTAGAGTCCCAAAATCTAAATGTACAAGCGTGACATAAGCTAAGTATCTCAGCTCTGATAACTCAAGGAGGAGTGGAATATGGGTGTATTGCATAAATGATCAAATGAATGATGGGGAAATGAGTGAGTAAATGAATGAGGGAAGGGGCAAATGAATGAGTAGATAAATGAGTGGGGGGGGGAAGCACGTTTAGTGGGTAAATAAGTGAATAAGTGGGAGATTAATGAATGCTGAATGAATGGGTGAATGCGTCAAACATCCTGAACTAAAGGTCATGTGTCCATGCAAAAAAGACTGACTGCCTATTTGAAACAAGGCTTTAAATAAAACAAACTATATACAAGCTGCTACCTTGTAGATCTACCAAATCAAATTTGACTTTGCATGTTCCTATATGTTGCTGGGAGTGAAGTTAAAATGGGACAATTACATCTTAGGCTAGTGTACCGGCTAACTGAGTGGAACCATTTGTGTGAACTGAATTTGTATAGCTCAGTTAGGCTATTATGCGTAGGGCATTGTAATGGACTAGTAGTAGGTAGATAGTTTAACTTAGTAGCTTTATTACTAGTGCAAGTTATAGGGAATGTATTGTGCCAATAAGTTATTAACCATATAGCTATCAACCATATAGCATTCCATTCAATTACTAGCCTGAAGGCGGAAATCTGTATGCGCTATCTCAATCAAATGGAACACTCGGGTGCCCTCTATCTATATACAAATGCTAGAGGCTATTGGAGATAAGGAGCCTGTAGTTCTGAACCTTCTACAATTTGTTAAGATCTGATTTAATGAAGGACCAAAATGCAGCTCTGGGTGCGCTACAATAGATTAATGTTTGTAACCCACTTTTCAAAAATAATTAAGCCCTGTCGCTCGGGCACGGGCCCTATGCCCTGCTACCGGTGGACCACTTATAATAGAGAGTGAGTAGATTCTGAAAAGGAAATAAGCTTTATCCTTAACCCGTAACTCCGGCATTATCAGCCTCTCAGCAATATTATAGAGTCAACTAAACTAAACCCATGACTATAAAGGTATATATATGCACCCCCAATTAATATGTTGTGGGGAAGAATTGGTATACAGTAATAAGGAGCTGCGCCTGCACAGCTTTTAATAATTGGTAGGGACATTGCTTAGGTATAGTAAAAGCAAGTCATCTAAGGTAGTTAAATATTATTAACCCCTAACTTGCTGTCCCTAATATCGCCACCACCTACCTACATTTATTAACCCCTAATCTGCCGCCCCTAATGTCGCCACCACTATACTAAATGTATTAACCCCTAAACCTAAGTCTAACCCTAACCCTCCCTAGCTTAAATATAATTACAATAAATCTAAATAAAAATTAATATTAACTAAATTATTCCTATTTAAAACTAAATACTTACCTATAAAATAAACCCTAAGCTAGCTACAATATAACTAATAGTTACATTGTAGCTATCTCAGGGTTTATTTTTATTTTACAGGCAAGTTTGTATTTATTTTAACTAGGTAGAATAGTTACTAAATAGTTATTAACTATTCAATAACTACCTAGCTAAAATAAATACAAAAGTACCTGTAAAATAAAACCTAACCTAAGTTACACTAACACCTAACACTACACTACAATTAAATAACTTACCTAAATTAAATACAATTAAATAAATTACAAACAATTAGCACACAAAAAAACAAACACTAAATTACAGAAAATAATGAACAAATTACAAGATATTTCAACTAATTACACCTAATCTAATAGCCCTATCAAAATAACCCCCCCCCCAAAAAAAAAAACCCCTATCCTAAACTAAACTATCAATAGCCCTTAAAAGGGCCTTTTGCGGGGCATTGCCCCAAAGTAATCAGCTCTTTTACCTGTAAATAAAAAATACAAACAACCCCCCACAACAGTAAAACCCACCACCCACACAACCAACCCCCCAAATAAAATACTAACTAAAAAAACCTAAGCTCCCCATTGCAGTGAAAAGGGTGTTTGGATGGGCATTGCCCTTAAAAGGGCAGTTAGCTCTATTGCAGGCCCAAACCCTAACCTAAAAATAAAACCCACCCAATACACCCTTAAACACTAACACCCTGAAGATCGACTTACATTTCTGAAGACCGGACATCCATCCTCAAGGAAGCGGCAGAAGTCTTCATCCAACCAGGCCGAAGTCCTCAACGAAGCCGGGAGAAGTCTTCATCCAAGCCAGGCAAAGTGGTCTTTCAGATGGGCAGAAGTCTTCATCCAGACGGCATCTTCTATCTTCATCCATCCGACACGGAGCGGGTCCATCTTCAAGACATCCGAAGTGGAGCATCCTCTTCAGCCGGAGTCTTCTTACTGAATGAAGGTACCTTTAAGTGATGTCATCTAAGATGTCGTCCCTTAGATTCCGATTGGCTGATAGAATTCTATCAGCCAATCGGAATTAAGGTAGAAAAAAATCCTGTTCCAATCAGCCAATAGAATGCGAGCTCAATCCTATTGGCTGATTGGATCAGCCAATAGGATTGAACTTCAATCCTATTGGCTGATTGCATCAGCCAATAGGATTTTTTCTACCTTAATTCCGGGGGTTAGACAGGTTTTTTTTTTTAATATATATATTTTTTTTTTTTAGATTAGAGATGGGCAGCAAAAGAGCTGAATGCTCTTTTAAGGGCAATGCCCATCCAAATGCCCTTTTCAGGGCAATGGGGAGCTTAGGTTTTTTTAGTTAGTATTTTATTTGGGGGGTTGGTTGTGTGGTGGGTTTTACTGTTGGGGGGTTGTTTGTATTTTTTTACAGGTAAAAGAGCTGATTACTTTGAGGCAATGCCTCGCAAAAGGCCCTTTTAAGGGCTATTGATAGTTTAGTTTAGGCTAGTGTTTTTTTTATTTTGGGGAGGCTTTTTTTATTTTGATAGGGCTATTAGATTAGGTGTAATTAGTTTAAAGATCTGTAATTTGTTTTTTATTTGCTGTAATTTAGTGTTTTTTTTGCGATTTAGCTAATTTAATTTATTTAATTGTTTTTAATTTAGTTAATTTATTTAATTGTAGTGTAGTGATAGGTGTTAGTGTAACTTAGGTTAGGTTTCATTTTCCATTTTTCAATTTGTATTTATTTTAGATAGGTAGTTATTAAATAGTTAATAACTATATAATAACTATTGTACCTAGTTAAATAAATACAAACTTGCCTGTAAAATAAAAATAAACCCTAAGCTAGATACAACTATTAGTTATATTGTAGCTAGCTTAGGGTTTATTTTATAGGTAAGTATTTAGTTTTAAATAGGAATAATTTAGTTAATTATAGTAGGTTTTATTTAGATTTATTTAAATTATATTTGTTAGGGGGTGTTAGGGTTAGGGTTAGACTTAGATTTAAGGGTTAATACATTTAATATAGTGGCGGCGACGTTGGGGACAGTAGATTAGGGGTTAATAAATGTAGGTAGGTGGCGGTGATGTTAAGGATAGCAGATTAGGGGTTAATATTATTTAACTAGTGTTTGCGAGGTGGGAGTGCGGTGGTTTAGGGGTTAATATGTTTATTATAGTTGCGGCGATGTCTGGAGTGGCAGATTAGGGGTTAACATTTTTATTTTAGTATTTGCGATGCGGGAGGGCCTCGGTTTAGGGGTTAATAGGTAGTTTATGGGTGTTAGTGTACTTTTTAGCACTTTAGTTATGAGTTTTATGCTACGGCGTTGTAGTGTAAAACTCATAACTACTGACTTTAGAATGCGTTAGGGATCTTGGAGGTAAAGGGTGTACCACTCACTTTTTGGCCTCCCAGGACAGACTCGTAATACCGGCGCTATGGAAGTCCCATAGAAAAAAGACTTTACTAAGTTTGCGTAAGTCATTTTGCAGTAAGGCCAAAGAAGTGTGCTGTGCCCCTAAACCTGCAAGACTCGTAATAGCAGCGGGCGTAAAAAAGCAGCGTTACCTGTTAACGCTGCTTTTTTACCTTAAGGCACAACTCGTAATCTAGCCGAAAATTATCCAAAACATTAAAAAGGATTCCTATTCTAATACCCCCCCAAAAAAGCACCCCCAAAAAAATAAAAAACCCTAATCTAAAAATAAACTACCAATGGACCTTAAAAGGGCCAAATTGCCCCAAAGCTAAAATCTTTTACCTTAACCCCCCCCACAAATTACCCCTAACATTACAACCCCCTGCCCCCCCAAAATAAAAAACTTACTAAAAAAAACCTTATGTAACCATTGCCCTGAAAGGGGCATTTGGATGGACATTCAGCTCTCTTTCAGCCCAAAAAATAAATAAAAAAAATCCCTAAAAAAAAACAAAAATAAAAATAAAAAAAACATAAAACTAATCCCCGAATTGATACTCGCTAATGATGAAGGGCGTTGCTCCATCTTCATCCCGGCGGCGAAATATCTTCATCTATCGGTGGAGCTTCTTCAATGGTCCATCTTCATCTTCTATCTTCATCACAGTGTCGACGGCAAAGTCCTCGACGATTTCATCGGCGACGTCCGTCCTCCTCTTCAGAGCATCGACACAAGCTCCTCTTCATGCGGTCCCTAGCTTTCATCCTATTGGCTGATTTGAATTTGTCATCCAATAGGAATTAAAGGGTACCTTGCATTCAATCTACAGAGTGCGACTGGAGACCGAATGAAGAGGAGCTCCATGTCGATACTCTGAAGAGGATGACCGACTTCGCCAATAACATTGTCGAGGACCGTCTCCACTGGGAGGAAGATAGAAGATGGACCTGGATGAGGATTTGAGGAGATGCTCCGCCGATGGATGAAGATGTTTCGCCACCGGGATGAAAATGGAGTGACGCCATTCATCATTAGTGAGTACCAATTTGGGGAATAGTGTTAGTTTTTTTATTGTTTTTTTGGGGTAGCTTTTTTTTTTAAGATTAGGGATTCTTTTGGGGGGGCTGAAAAAGAGCTGAATGCCCTTTTAAGGGCAATTCCCATCCAAATGCCCTTTTCGGGGCCATGATTAGATTTATTTATTTTGGGGGTGGGGGTTGTAATGCTAGGGTGTAATTGGTGGGGTGTTTTAAAGGTAAAAGAGCTGTTTGCTTTGGGGCAAATAGTTTATTTTTAGAACAGGGGTTTTAATTTTTTGTTTTTTTTGGTGGGGGGGCTATAAGAATAAGAATAATTTTTTATTATTTTGGATTATTTTGTTTGTTATTTTTTGTAATGTAGTTTTTTTATTTTTTGTAATTTTAGTGTTTATTTTTTTGTGTAAGGGTAGTTTTTTTGGTAATGTTAGGTTTTATTACTTTTAGTAATGTTAGTTTTTTTTTTTTTCATAATGTAGCTTTTTTATATTATTTATTTTTGTAAAACAAGTAATGTTAGGTTTGTTTTTAGTTTAAACTTAGGTTTAATTTTGTTTCACAAGTAAGTTTTTATTTATTTTAAGGTAGATAGTATATTTTAATTTAGGGGTATTTTAATTTTGTTAAAGTTAAGGGTTGTTAGGTTTAGGGATTAATAATTTAATTTAGGTATTTGCATTGTGGGGGGATGGCATTTTAGGGGTTAATAGGTTTATTTATTAGTTACAATGCGGGGGGATGGTGGTTTAGGGGTTAACAGTTTTATTTATTAGTTGCGATGTGGGGGGATGGTGGTTTAGGGGTTTAGGTGTAGTTTATGGGTGTAAGTGTACTTTGTAACATATTTTTTATGTGTTTTGTGAAACTTTTTTGTTTTGCAAAACACATAACTACAGGTCTTTGAATGCGGAATGGATCGTTACAGTAAAGGCCATAACGCTTGTGGGAAAGCCATACCGCGGGACTTGTAATATCAAGTAGGTGACTATTCCACACGCAAACACCATATTGCATCATACCACGCTACTTGTAATCTAGGTCACAAGGAGGAGTGTTTGGCATTCTAAGCAAGCCTCCCTTGCCACCCAGGTAACACTTGAGCACAACATAGTGGTGAATCTGAGTTATAGAACTTTGAATAAGGATGAAAATTCACTACTACATAAAGGTCTATCATTTATACCATCTACATCATCAGATGAGTTCATGACATATGTGGATAATTATATCCAAAAATTCCAACGTCAGTTAATATTGAAAGAACATTTTAAAGACAAGACCATGGATGAATCTGTACTTCCATTCCAAAATAAAAATTATTTTGACCCAGCTACTACTAATGCCAGCATTTAAACCTTTACACAATTGCTTCCTACTGACATCTTAAAGGGTGAGAAGCCCCGATTTCATAATAATTTAAGAAAAGAAGATATGCAAACTTTAGTGAACGACCTAACCATTGTGATCCGCCCTGCGGATAAAGGCGGAGCAGTTGTGGCGATGAACTACAGAGACTATAGGGATGATATCATCCAGCAATTGTCTGATGAAAAGGTTTACCAACCACTTATGGGGAACCAAATAATCTCGTTCAAGGAAGGGATCAGACATACCTTGAGGCATGCAGTCACCAAGTGATATATCAGTGAGAACATTTTCCAATTTTTGGATGTTGAACACCCAAGATGTCCTATTTTATATATGCTGCCTAAGATTCACAAGAGTTTGTCCAAACCACAGGGACGTCCCATAGTCTCTGCCTGCAACTCACTACTGTCCAACTTGGCAATATTTGTGGACTTTTCTTGCAGCCTTGTGTGAAAAGAATGCCCTCCTATTTAAGGGATTCTACACAACGTATTGAACAGCTCTTACAGGATCAATACAAGTTGAATAAAGATGGATTACTGGTCACAGCGGATGTTAACAGTTTGTACACTATTATACCCCATGACAAGGGTATAACAGCAGTGAGAGAAGCACTACTTAATACACCCTATGTGGGCTCCCCAATTGAATTCCTGATTGAGCTATTGGAATACTGTCTATAAATATATATACAGTATATATGTGTGTGAAAACAATACGATGAGCGGTGCGCTCCCTCTTCCTCCAGTTTCACACGTACAAATATATGACGTCAAACGCTGACTTGCCTGTGAGATGTGCTTGATGGAAGCGCTTCTGTCCTAAGCGCCAAGGGATACAAAAGATACAAAAGGAATCCAAAGCACTGATCCGTAGACAAGGTTGCTAAAATTGTAAAAAGTCTTTCGGCGAGATTACAAGTTTTGTCGGTAAGGCTGTGCGGTGCTAACGAGCAGTTTATGCTCACCGCTCACCTACAGACAACGCTGGTATTACGGGTTTTAAGAAACCCGGCGTTAGCCGCAAAAAAGTGAGTGTAGAGCAAAATTTAGCTCCACATCTCACCTCAATACCAGCGTTGCTTACGGTAGCGGTAAGCAGGTAAAACGTGCTCGTGCACGATTTTCCCATAGGAATCAATGGGGCAGAGCCGGCTGAAAAAAAAAATAACACCTTCAAAAAAGCAGCATAAAGCTCCTAACGCAGCCCCATTGATTCCTATGGGGAAATAAAATTTATGTCTACACCTAACACCCTAACATGAACCCCGAGTCTAAACACCCCTAATCTTACACTTATTAACCCCTAATCTGCTGCCCCCAACATCGCCGAACCCTACATTATATTTATTAACCCCTAATCTGCCACCCCCAATGTCGCCGCAACCTACCTACACTTATTAACCCCTAATCTGCCGCCCACAAAGTCGCCGCCACTATATTAAAGTTATTAACCCCTAAACCTAATTCTAACCCTAACCCTAACACCCCCCTAACTTAAATATAATTTAAATAAATCTAAATAAAATTACTAACATTAATTAAATTATTCCTATTTAAAACTAAATACTTACCTATAAAATAAACCCTAAGCTAGCTACAATATAACTAATAGTTACATTGTAGCTATCATAGGATTTATTTTTATTTTACAGGCAACTTTGTATTTATTTTAACTAGGTAGAATAGTTATTAAATAGTTATTAACTATTTAATAGCTACCTAGCTAAAATAAATACAAATTTACCTGTAAAATAAATCATAACCTAAGTTACAATTATACCTAACACTACACTATAATTAAATTAATTACCTAAACTAAAAACAATTAATTACAATTAAAAAAAATTATCTAAAGTATGAAAACCCCCCCCACTAAATTACAGAAAATAATAAAATAATTACAAGTTTTTTAAACTAATTACACCTAATCCCCCTAATAAAATAAAAAAGCCCCCCAAAATAATAAAAAGCCCTACCCTATACTAAATTACAAATAGCCCTTAAAAGGTCCTTTTGCGGGGCATTGCCCCAAAGTAATCAGCTCTATTACCTGTAAAAAAAAGTACAATACCCCCCAACATTAAAAGCCACCACCCACACACCCAACCCTACTCTAAAACCCACCCAATCCTCCTTAATAAAACCTAACACTAACCCCTTGAAGATCACCCTACCTTGAGAAGTCTTCACCCAGCCGGGCCGAAGTCCTCAACGAAGCCGGGCAAAGTGGTCCTCCAGACGGGCAGAAGTCTTCATCGAAGCCGGCCAGAAGAGGTCCTCCAGATGGGCAGAAGTCTTCATCCAGGCGGCATCTTCTATCTTCATCCATCCGGCGCGGAGCGGCTCCATCTTCAAGACACCCGACGTGGAGCATCCTCTTCCAATAAAGTCCAACTGAAGAATGAAGGTTCCTTTAAATGAAAACAAGGAATGAAAAAAGGAGCACAAGCAGCGGTTTCAATGCACATAACATTTATTTACAAATGCCAAACATAGCGCCATGGCGCTCAAGGTGAAGAAAAGAAAAACAACACGTTTGTCAAACAGAACAAAATCGTGAGAGGGGATAACACACCCCAGGGTAAATACTGACAAAAATCAATAGGACTAGCTAAAGAAACAGGTATACGCGTTTCAGCTTACAGCCTTACTCATTACCTGACTAAAACACAATGAGGTGAACTTAAAAACAGTAGCTAGTCATCCTATTGGTAGATGGGAACACTCCCATTAGTTAATCCTCCAATGGAACGATTGGATTGTGTAGCTATGATCAACTAGGACAGCAAGGAAATATGCACTGTTTACGGCTCACAGTGAAACGTATGGAACAAGAATAGAAATGTAAATAAATAAACAAATAAACATAAACTTAAATATAAATATAAACAGTTCTAATGCATTATATGTAGCATAAATCTAATAAATATAGACAATTTAGATTAGCAAACATGACATAATAATTGTTGATATACTCAATTCCGACCAGAGAGAGTATAAAGGAACCCCGGACCCAGCCGGGGTTCCTTTATACTCACATCTAGAAAATTAATGGTATCGCTTTGTATCTCATTAGTAAAGTGTATCCCCATAGAGTCATCATCAAGACTTTTTATGAATGTCTGTAATTCAGATTCACTGCCTCCCCATATAAAGAGGAGGTCGTCGATATAGCGACCGTACCAAACCACTTTGTCTTTGTGAGGATTCCCATCTCCATAGACGTGGGATAGCTCCCACCAACCCATGAACAGGTTGGCGTAAGAGGGGGCAAATTTCGCCCCCATGGCCGTCCCACGCCTCTGGAGAAAGAGCACTTTTTTATCTATAGACAATATTGACCGTACTATACATATATTTTTTCAGGCTAATAGCACTATTGGCATAATTATAATGTATGTATAGTATGCCTAGGGTCTGGTCACTATAGCTCAATATTTATATAAGTTGTATAATCTGGTTGCAAACGACATTTATTCTGTGCTTAAACCACCTGTATATTTGTATTTTTGTTTCAGCAACGATGGAGCAGTTTCCCAGCAACTCAAATGTTTTCGGCTGGGTCCGGGGTTCCTTTATACTCTCTCTGGTCGGAATTGAGTATATCAACAATTATTATGTCATGTTTGCTAATCTAAATTGTCTATATTTATTAGATTTATGCTACATATAATGCATTAGAACTGTTTATATTTATATTTAAGTTTATGTTTATTTGTTTATTTATTTACATTTCTATTCTTGTTCCATACGTTTCACTGTGAGCCGTAAACAGTGCATATTTCCTTGCTGTCCTAGTTGATCATAGCTACACAATCCAATCGTTCCATTGGAGGATTAACTAATGGGAGTGTTCCCATCTACCAATAGGATGACTAGCTACTGTTTTTAAGTTCACCTCATTGTGTTTTAGTCAGGTAATGAGTAAGGCTGTAAGCTGAAACGCGTATACCTGTTTCTTTAGCTAGTCCTATTGATTTTTGTCAGTATTTACCCCGGGGTGTGTTATCCCCTCTCACGATTTTGTTCTGTTTGACAAACGTGTTGTTTTTCTTTTCTTCACCTTGAGCGCCATGGCGCTATGTTTGGCATTTGTAAATAAATGTTATGTGCATTGAAACCGCTGCTTGTGCTCCTTTTTTCATTCCTTGTTCGCATTTGACCGGCCCATAGTGTAGCACAGCAGCAAGGTATTGCACTAATTCAACCTGACCGCATTATCACGCCCTTCACCTGGGATACAAACGGAAGGAGGAGCTACCCACCGCAGCCGTCAGAGTTCACTCAGGTTTACCGCAGGAGCTGGATACCGATTGAATTACATGTCCAATACATAATAAGGAGGACTGATATTCTACCACAATGGACTGTCGCTCAGGATCCAGCAGCACACAGGTATGAGTTGTGGACTCTTGGCATATATATATTCATTATATTCACTAGACATCTAGTGTGTTTGCATTTTTATATTTGTGCATCCAGCGGAGGTATATGAACCTCACCGGTCTAAGTTTGAGGTAGGGAATACTCACTGGACCTGGTCATTCAATCCTGTGAATTTCCAAACATTACACACAGTGTGATTTTGGGAGCTAGCTGACTAACACACTGCTCTCAAGTGGATTGACACACTTCACCGTGGTTACTCTCTATCTAAGTGACTTTTCCCTTGTTTTTCTGCTCCTTTAAATGAAGTCATCCAAGTTGGCGTCCCTTGAATTCTGATTGGCTGATAGAATTCTATCAGCCAATCGGAATTAAGGTAGAAAAAATCCTATTGGCTAATGCAATCAGCCAATAGGATTGAGCTTGCATTCTATTGGCTCATCCAATCAGCCAATAGAATGCCAGCTCAATCCTATTGGCTTATTGAATCAGCCAATAGGATTGAACTTCAATCCTATTGGCTGATTGCATCAGCCAATAGGATTTTTTCTACCTTAATTTCGATTGGCTGATAGAATTCTATCACCTTCATTCTTCAGTTGGACTTCGTTGGAAGAGGATGCTCTGCGTCGGATGTCTTGAAGATTGAGCCGCTCCGCGCCGGATGGATAAAGATAGAAGATGCTACCTGGATGAAGACTTCTGCCTGTCTGGAGGACCTCTTCTGGCCTGGCTTCGATGAAGACTTCTGCCCATCTGGTGGACCACTTCGCCTGGCTTCATTGAGGACTTAGGCCCGGCTGGGTGAAGACTTCTCAAGGTAGGGTGATCTTCAAGGGGTTAGTGTTAGGTTTTATTAAGGAGGGATTGGGTGGGTTTTAGAGTAGGGTTGGGTGTGTGGGTGGTGGGTTTTAATGTTGGGGTGGGGTATTGTACTTTTTTTTACAGGTAATAGAGCTGATTACTTTGGGGCAATGCCCCGCAAAAGGACCTTTTAAGGGCTATTTGTAATTTAGTATAGGGTAGGGCTTTTTATTATTTTGGGGGGCTTTTTTATTTTATTAGGGGGATTTGATTAGGTGTAATTAGTTTAAAAAACTTGTAATTATTTTATTATTTTCTGTAATTTAGTGGGGGGGGGGTTCCGTACTTTAGATAATTTTTTAAAATTGTATTTAATTGTATTTAGTTTAGGTAATTAATTTAATTATAGTGTAGTGTTAGGTGTAATTGTAACTTAGGTTAGGATTTATTTTACAGGTAAATTTGTATTTATTTTAGCTAGGTAGTTATTAAATAGTTAATAACTATTTAATAACTATTGTACCTAGTTAAAATAAATACAAAGTTGCCTGTAATATAAAAATAAACCCTAAGGCCTAGATTTGGAGTTCGGCGGTAAAAGGGCTGTTAACGCTCCGCGGGCTTTTTTCTGGCCGCACCATAAATTTAACTCTGGTATCGAGAGTTTAAACAAATGCTGCGTTAGGCTCCAAAAAAGGAGCGTAGAGCATTTTTACCGCAAATGCAACTCTCGATACCAGAGTTGCTTACGGACGCGGCCGGCCTCAAAAACGTGCTCGTGCACGATTCTCCCATAGGAAACAATGGGGCTGTTTGAGCTGAAAAATAACCTAACACCTGCAAAAAAGCAGCGTTCAGCTCCTAACGCAGCCCCATTGTTTCCTATGGGGAAACACTTCCTATGTCTGCACCTAACACCATAACATGTACCCCGAGTCTAAACACCCCTAACCTTACACTTATTAACCCCTAATCTGCCGCCCCCCGCTATCGCTGACCCCTGCATATTTTTTTTAACCCCTAATCTGCCGCTCCGTAAACCGCCGCAACCTACATTATCCCTATGTACCCCTAATCTGCTGCCCTAACATCGCCGACCCCTATATTATATTTATTAACCCCTAATCTGCCCCCCTCAACGTCGCCGACACCTGCCTACACTTATTAACTCCTAATCTGCCGAGCGGACCTGAGCGCTACTATAATAAAGTTATTAACCCCTAATCCGCCTCACTAACCCTATCATAAATAGTATTAACCCCTAATCTGCCCTCCCTAACATCGCCGACACCTAACTTCAATTATTAACCCCTAATCTGACGACCGGAGCTCACCGCTATTCTAATAAATGTATTAACCCCTAAAGCTAAGTCTAACCCTAACACTAACACCCCCCCTAAATTAAATATAATTTTAATCTAACGAAATAAATTAACTCTTATTAAATAAATTATTCCTATTTAAAGCTAAATACTTAACTGTAAAATAAACCCTAATATAGCTACAATATAAATTATAATTATATTATAGCTATTTTAGGATTAATATTTATTTTACAGGCAACTTTGTAATTATTTTAACCAGGTACAATAGCTATTAAATAGTTAAGAACTATTTAATAGTTACCTAGTTAAAATAATAACAAATTTACCTGTAAAATAAATCCTAACCTAAGATATAATTAAACCTAACACTACCCTATCAATAAATTAATTAAATAAACTACCTACAATTACCTACAATTAACCTAACACTACACTATCAATAAATTAATTAAACACAATTGCTACAAATAAATACAATTAAATAAACTAACTAAAGTACAAAAAATAAAAAAGAACTAAGTTACAAAAAATAATAAAATATTTACAAACATAAGAAAAATATTACAACAATTTTAAACTAATTACACCTACTCTAAGCCCCCTAATAAAATAACAAAGCCCCCCAAAATAAAAAATTCCCTACCCTATTCTAAATTAAAAAAGTTACAAGCTCTTTTACCTTACCAGCCCTGAACAGGGCCCTTTGCGGGGCATGCCCCAAGGATTTCAGCTCTTTTGCCTGTAAAAAAAACCATACCATACCCCCCCCCAACATTACAACCCACCACCCACATACCCCTAATCTAACCCAAACCCCCCTTAAATAAACCTAACACTAAGCCCCTGAAGATCTTCCTACCTTGTCTTCACCATACCAGGTTCACCGATCCGTCCTGGCTCCAAGATCTTCATCCAACCCAAGCGGGGGTTGGCGATCCATCATCCGGTGCTGAAGAGGTCCAGAAGAGGCTCCAAAGTCTTCCTCCTATCCGGCAAGAAGAGGACATCCGGACCGGCAAACATCTTCTCCAAGCGGCATCTTCAATCTTCTTCCATCCGGTGCGGAGCGGGTCCATCTTGAAGCAGGCAACGCGGATCCATCCTCTTCTTCCGTTGTCTCCCGACGAATGACGGTTCCTTTAAGGGACGTCATCCAAGATGGCGTCCCTCGAATTCCGATTGGCTGATAGGATTCTATCAGCCAATCGGAATTAAGGTAGGAATTTTCTGATTGGCTGATGGAATCAGCCAATCAGAATCAAGTTCAATCCGATTGGCTGATCCAATCAGCCAATCAGATTGAGCTCGCATTCTATTGGCTGATCAGAACAGCCAATAGAATGCGAGCTCAATCTGATTGGCTGATTGGATCAGCCAATCGGATTGAACTTGATTCTGATTGGCTGATTCCATCAGCCAATCAGAAAATTCCTACCTTAATTCCGATTGGCTGATAGAATCCTATCAGCCAATCGGAATTCGAGGGACGCCATCTTGGATGACGTCCCTTAAAGGAACCGTCATTCGTCGGGAGACAACGGAAGAAGAGGATGGATCCGCGTCGCCTGCTTCAAGATGGACCCGCTCCGCACCGGATGGAAGAAGATTGAAGATGCTGCTTGGAGAAGATGTTTGCCGGTCCGGATGTCCTCTTCTTGCCGGATAGGAGGAAGACTTTGGAGCCTCTTCTGGACCTCTTCAGCACCGGATGATGGATCGCCAACCCCCGCTTGGGTTGGATGAAGATCTTGGAGCCAGGACGGATCGGTGAACCTGGTATGGTGAAGACAAGGTAGGAAGATCTTCAGGGGCTTAGTGTTAGGTTTATTTAAGGGGGGTTTGGGTTAGATTAGGGGTATGTGGGTGGTGGGTTGTAATGTTGGGGGGGGTATGGTATGTTTTTTTTTACAGGCAAAAGAGCTGAAATCCTTGGGGCATGCCCCGCAAAGGGCCCTGTTCAGGGCTGGTAAGGTAAAAGAGCTTGTAACTTTTTAAATTTAGAATAGGGTAGGGAATTTTTTATTTTGGGGGGCTTTGTTATTTTATTAGGGGGCTTAGAGTAGGTGTAATTAGTTTAAAATTGTTGTAATATTTTTCTTATGTTTGTAAATATTTTATTATTTTTTGTAACTTAGTTCTTTTTTATTTTTTGTACTTTAGCTAGTTTATTTAATTGTATTTATTTGTAGGAATTGTGTTTAATTAATTTATTGATAGTGTAGTGTTAGGTTAATTGTAGGTAATTGTAGGTAGTTTATTTAATTAATTTATTGATAGGGTAGTGTTAGGTTTAATTATATCTTAGGTTAGGATTTATTTTACAGGTAAATTTGTTATTATTTTAACTAGGTAACTATTAAATAGTTCTTAACTATTTAATAGCTATTGTACCTGGTTAAAATAATTACAAAGTTGCCTGTAAAATAAATATTAATCCTAAAATAGCTATAATATAATTATAATTTATATTGTAGCTATATTAGGATTTATTTTACAGGTAAGTATTTAGCTTTAAATAGGAATCATTTATTTAATAAGAGTTAATTAATTTCGTTAGATGTAAATTATATTTAAGTTAGGGGGGTGTTAGTGTTAGGGTTCTAGACTTAGCTTTAGGGGTTAATCCATTTATTAGAATAGCAGTGAGCTCCGGTCGTCAGATTAGGGGTTAATAATTGAAGGTCGGTGTCGGCGATGTTAGGGAGGGCAGATTAGGGGTTAATACTATTTATGATAGGGTTAGTGAGGCGGGTTAGGGGTTAATAACTTTATTATAGTAGCGCTCAGGTCCGCTCGGTAGATTAGGGGTTAATAAGTGTAGGCAGGTGGAGGCGACGTTGAGGGGGGCAGATTAGGGGTTAATAAATATAATATAGGGGTCGGCGGTGTTAGGGGTAGCAGATTAGGGGTACATAGGGATAACGTAGGTGGCTGCGCTTTGCGGTCGGAAGATTAGGGGTTAATTATTTTAAGTAGCTGGCGGCGACGTTGTGGAGGGCAGGTTAGGGGTTAATAAATGTAATACAGGGGTCGGCGGGGTTAGGGGCAGCAGATTAGGGGTACATAAGTATAACGTAGGTGGCGGTCGGCAGATTAGGGGTTAAAAATTTTAATCGAGTGGCGGCGATGTGGGGGGAGCTCGGTTTAGGGGTACATAGGTAGTTTATGGGTGTTAGTGTACTTTAGGGTACAGTAGTTAAGAGCTTTATGAACCGGCGTTAGCCAGAAAGCTCTTAACTCCTGCTATTTTCAGGCGGCTGGAATTTTGTCGTTAGAGCTCTAACGCTCACTTCAGAAACGACTCTAAATACCGGCGTTAGAAAGATCCCATTGAAAAGATAGGATACGCAAATGGCGTAGGGGGATCTGCGGTATGGAAAAGTCGCGGCTGAAAAGTGAGCGTTAGACCCTTTAATCACTGACTCCAAATACCAGCGGGCGGCCAAAACCAGCGTTAGGAGCCTCTAACGCTGGTTTTGACGGCTACCGCCGAACTCCAAATCTAGGCCTAAGCTAGCTACAATGTAACTATTAGTTATATTGTAGCTAGCTTAGGGTTTATTTTACAGGTAAGTATTTAGTTTTAAATATGAATAATTTAATTAATGTTAGTTATTTTATTTAGATTTATTTAAATTATATTTAAGTTGGGGGTGTTAGGGTTAGGGTTAGACTTAGGTTTAGGGGTTAATACATTTGATATAGTTGCGGCGACGTTGGGGACGGCAGATTAGGGGTTAATAAATGTAGGTAGGTGTCGCGATGTTAGGGACGGCAGATTAGGGGTTAATAAAATTTAAGTAGTGTTTGCGATGCGGGAAGGTGGCGGTTTAGGGGTTAATATATTTTTTATAGTGGCGGCGATGTCCGGTTCGGAAGATTAGGAGTTAAAAAAATTTTTTTTATTGTTTGCGATGTGGGGGGGGGGGGGGCTCGGTTTAGGGGTTAATAGGTAGTTTATGGGTGTTAGTGTACTTTTTAGCACTTTAGTTAAGAGTTTTTTGCTACGGCGTTAGCCCATAAAACTCTTAACTACTGACTTTTAAATACGGTACCAGTCTTGACAGGAGAGGCTGTACCGCTCACTTTTTAGAAGACTCGTAATACCTGCGTTATGCAAGTCCCATTGAAAATATAGGATACACAATTTACGTAAGTGGATTTGCGGTATTACCGAGTCTGGACAAAAAAGTGAGCGGTACACCTGTCATTTCAAGACTCGTAATACCAGCGTTAGGAAAAAAGCAGCGTTGGGACTTCTCAACACTGCTTTTTAAGGCTAACGCAAGACTCGTAATCTCGCCGTTTATTTCCAAACAGTGTTTAAAAACATCACACATTGCACAGGGTATACAGTGTACAGCCGTGTTCCTTAGCAGACATGTTTCATGCACACTGCACTTGTTCACTGCATAGAGGAACACTGGCTCCTTCCGGCCTTTTATACACATACATTCTTAACCCCTTAGTGACCAGAGCACTTTTCCATTTTCTGTCCGTTTGGGACCAAGGCTATTTTTACATTTCTGCGGTGTTTGTGTTTAGCTGAAATTTTCCTCTTACTCATTTACTGTACCCACACATATTATATACCGTTTTTCTCGCCATTAAATGGACTTTCTAAAAATACCATTATTTTCATCATATCTTATCATTTACTATAAAAAAAATTATAAAATATGAGGAAAAATGGAAAAAAAACACACTTTTTCTAACTTTGAACCCCAAAATCTGTTACATATCTACAACCACCAAAAAACACCCATGCTAAATTGTTTCTAAATTTTGTCCTGAGTTTAGAAATACCCAAGTTATAGGGCCATAAATACAAGTAGCACTTTGCTATTTTCAAACCATTTTTTTTCAAAATTAACGCTAGTTACATTAGAACACTAATATCTTTCAGGAATCCCTGAATATCCATTGACATGTATATATTTTTTTTTAGAAGACATCCCAAATTATTGATCTAGGCCCATTTTGGTATATTTCATGCCACCATTTCACCGCCAAATGCGATCAAATACAAAAAATTGTTCACTTTTTCACAAATTTTTTCACAAACTTTCAGTTTCTCACTGAAATTATTTACATACTGCTTGTGCAATTATGGCATAAATGGTTGTAAATTCTTCTCTGGGATCCCCTTTGTTCAGAAATAGCAGACATATATGGCTTTGGCATTGCTTTTTGGTAATTAGAAGGCCGCTAAATGCCACTGCGCACCACACGTGTATTATGCCCAGCAGTGAAGGGGTTAATTAGGGAGCATGTAAGGAGCTTTTTGGGGTAATTTTAGCTTTAGTGTAGTGTAGTAGACAACCCCAAGTATTGATCTAGGCCCATTTTGGTATATTTCATGCCACCATTTCACCGCCAAATGCGATCAAATTAAAAAAAACGTAAAATTTTTCATAATTTTAGGTTTCTCACTGAAATAATTTACAAACAGCTTGTGCAATTATGGCACAAATGGTTGTAAATGCTTCTCTGGGATCCCCTTTGTTCAGAAATAGCAGACATATATGACTTTGGAGTTGCTTTTTGGTAATTAGAATGCTGCTAAATGGCGCTGCGCATCACACGTGTATTATGGCTAGCAGTGAAGGGGTCAATTAGGTAGCTTGTATAGAGCTTGCAGGGTTAATTTTAGCTTTAGTGTAAAGATCAGCCTCCCACCTGAAACATCAGACCCCCTGATCCCTCCCAAACATCTCTCTTCCCTCCCCTACCCTACAAATGTCCCCGCCATCTTAAGTACTGGCAGAAACTCTGCCAGTACTAAAATAAAAGGTATATTTGGGCTTTTTTGTGCATTTTTTGTTAGCATATTTACATATGCTTCTGTGTAGGGATCCCCCTTAGCCCCCAACCTCACTGATCCCCCACTAAACAGCTCTCTAACCCTCCCCCTCTGACTTAATGTGCGCCATCTTGGGTACTGGCAGCTGTCTGCCAGTACCCAGTTTAGTGAAAAAAAGCTTTTTTTTAAATAAAATATGTCCCTTTTCTGTAGTGTAGCTCCCCCCCCCCCCCAAGACCAACCCCCACCCCTTCCAGATCCCTTAGATGGTTTTTAAAATAAAGTTTATTACATTTTTTTTTTACTTTTACTTTTTAACTTTTCTGTAGTGTAGCGGTTCCCACCCGCTCCCGCCCCGTGCACGCGCCCGCCCGCCACCCCCCGTGCACGCGCGCGCGCCCGTGCGCGCCCCCGACGGTCCCGATCCCGATCCCGCCCCCCGTGACGTCACGCGCAACACCGATGGCCGCCCACCCGCCTCCCAATTCGGCTCCCACCCACCAACGATACCGGCCATCGATGTCCGGTGCAGAGAGGGCCACAGAGTGGCTCTCTCTGCATCGGATGGCCATGTATGGTTATTGCAGGATGCCTCCATATCGAGGCATCACTGCAATAACCGGAAAGCAGCTGGAAGCGAGCAGGATCGCTTCCAGCTGCTTTCCACACCGAGGACGTGCAGGGTACGTCCTCAGGCATTAACTGCCTTTTTTTTGAGGACGTACCCTGCACGTCCTCGGTCATTAAGGGGTTAAAGGTATATTCTACATTAATACTACATACTCTATTACATTTTGTAATGGACAGATCCTGGCTGCAAATGTCACTTATCCTAATGATCAATAGTAGAATTCATCTTAAAGATAAATAAATTTAAATTGAATTCATATGATTCTCAACGTGGTAAACATTATCACCTTTAGTTTAAATATTTATTTACTTAGATCTATTTCTATCATCTATATAACTAAAAAAGGTCTACTATAGGGACTAATAGGTCCCTAAACATATAGGTCAATGTCCCTTCTAAAGATTAAACCACCTGAGATAGATGTATTAAGGGTGTATATCCAAAAGACCTCTCTGAGGTTCAATTTGTTCTCCCTATTTCCCCCTCTCTTCCACATGGGTTCATGATCAATTCCCTGGACTTCTAAGAGCTTAGGGTTGGAATTGTGGTATTCCCTAAAATGTTTAGCAATTGGAGTAGTAGAATCTATGTCTTCAATGGATCTGAGGTGTTGTAACACCATATCCTTTAGAGGCCTCTTAGTTATTCCTACATACTGTTTTAAACATCCCTTACATGTGTTGTATTACAATTAATATGAAATTTTATCTTGTGTACATTTTGTAGTAGTAGAGGTACATCTGTTCCCCTCCACTACATGATCACATGTTTTACAGAAGTTTTTTCTACATTTGAAAAAGCCTTTTTGTTGTTTTAGCCAATGGGTCTTAATCTCTTTAGGAAGATCTGATGGTGATACAAGATTACCTATTGTTTTGCCCTTTCTTGAAATAAACTCACAACCATCTTGTATTATTTTCTTCATCACAGGATCCGCACCCAGTATGGGGATGCTATCCCTGATGATTTAAAGATCTCCCCATATTGTGTGCTGTATGCCGTAATGAATTTTGGTTTTTGTTTGCTACCCTTATTGTTTTTTGTTTTATAGGTGAGGAGTTCTTCTCTGGGGATTAGATCAACTTCCATTTTAGCTTCTTTAAGGATATTATCACTATAACCTCTTTCCTTTAAACGTTTTGTCATGCTGTTAACCTGTTTCTCATAGTTAATTTGATTGGAACAGTTCTGTTTTGCAGGTATGAACTACCCCTTGGGAATACCCTGAAGTGTATGTCGGGGGTGACTAGAGCTGAATTCTAAAATGGTGTTCCCTGCTGTCTCCATAATGTGTTCTTCCATGTTAGCTGCTGTTTCAATATCCAAAAAGTTAATCTGATTCTGATTTTGTTCTCCCATGAAACTGATTCCACTACTATTTCTATTCAAATATGTACAAAATTCTTCTGTTTTTGTTTCATCGCAGTCCAAATGAAAAACAGATTGTCTATATATCGAGCATACAAAATAATACTACCCCGATATGGATTCCCATCTCCATAGACGTGAGACTGCTCCCATCAACCCTTAAATAGGTTGGCATAGCAGGGGGCGAACTTCGCCCCCATAGCAGTCCCACGTCTCTGGAGATAGAAATCCCCATCGAACATAAAAAAATTATGTGTTAAAAGCAACCTTGTCTATGGATCATTCTGTTATGTAAATAACATTGGAATATGAAATATTCATATTTTCATGTTGGGCTAGTGCAAATGAGAATATGCAATCGTGTTTGAGCTTTTTTTCCTTATTAACTTCTATAGGGGAATGCGTGAATGAGCACGTGATATTCTAACTTTCGATTTTTGTGCTTGTCAGGTAAGGTTAGAAAACAGTTTACTTTCAACTCATAATACTAGCGCAACCCAAAGAACGCAAAAATCTTAATTCTAGCACAATAAACGCTCAAGCGGGAGTGTTAATTTGTGCTTCACTTATAATCTACCCTTTATTATTTTAAGCTTTTATAACAAAGCTTCCAACCAGCCTGCAACTTTCTTTTTAGAATGTCACAGTTTGGAGCGAATAAGCCTACCTACCACCTGACTCCTCCCACTGATTAACTTAAGCCTTGGAACAGCCTAGACCCGGTTCTGTCAGTCGACCCAAATTACAATGACCATACTCATATAGTGTAGCCTCCCAGTACTAGAAACTCTAACTCTTCAGGAGTCATGTTCTATTAGGGTGGTCTTCTGATCAGCTAACTTAAAGGGACATCATACTGTTATATTTTCTCAATTTAAATGTAACAAAGATTAATTTTATCTACTGAAGGGCTTTACATTTTTTACAAATAACATCTTTACCTTTATTTTGTCACTTCAATTTTTACAGAAAATTCAAAAAAAATAAAGTATTGGCTATAGAAAAGAGTCAGCAGCAGAAATCAGCTTCTCACTGAGGAGCGGGAGAGAGAGACATTTTTCAAGGTGTTCCTACAGGAGCCCAATTAATTCTTATCAGCTGCTTTCCTGATTACATTGTCCCTTTAAATAACTCTACCATATTCAGTAATTGGATTTATTATATATTATGTTCAGTGTTTGCTTATCTAGACTGCATACTATTTTAATATATTAAAAAATGGAAGTTGCTGAGTACAACATTCCTTTCAGCACCTTTAACACAAATATATTGAACATACAGCAGAAGTGTTTGCAAAAAATGTCTTTATCATAAAAGGACAGAGCATGACTAGTAAGGTCACAGTAAATAGGATTCATGAGGATCTGTACAGATCATGAAACCTGAGACAGGATATTAAACTGAAATAAATGAAAACAGAAAAACCAGTAAGAACGGGAATAATTTAAAAAAGATCATAAAATTAAAATAAATAAATATACATATCCAAAAGAAATGACAAAACAAAGAAATAGTTAATAGGAAATCTTATTTAGTTGACATATGTATTGTGATCTGTATATGTACTGTACATATTTCACATTTCAATGTTCTTCACTTGCAGGATAATGTACTTTATATATACAGTACTGTGAAAAAGTTTTAGGCCACCATTCGATTTCTTGTTTTAGCAAAGATTTAATGACCATCCATATTTATTTTTGATCTCTTTATTAAGATACAAACAGAAAATACAAGAAATATGTACACAAAATATAAAAAGACACTATTTTTAGAACAAAATGGCTTCTTCAGGCAAAAGTCAGTTTTTAGTGTGACCTACCTTGGCACTAAACACATCTTGAAATATTTTGGGGAATATTTTGGGGATACCTGAAGTTTTTCTAAGTAATCTTCTGGTATATTATACCAGGCTTCTTTCAGCACTTCCCATAGTTCTTCTTTAGATTTAGGTTTTCTTTTATTTATTTCTCTGTCCAGGTGATCCCATACTGTCTGGGGCCTATTTATTATGGTGCGAGCGGACATGATCCGATATAGCGAATAATGTCCACTGCACATTGATAAATGCCGACAGCATTGAACTGCTGGTGCAATACCGCCCCTGCAGATTTGCGGCCAATCGACCACTAGCAGGGGGTGTCAATTAACTTGATCATATTCGATCGGGTTGATTTCTGTCGATTTCTGTCCGCCGCCTCAGTGCAGTCTTTAGACCTCTGATTCATAACTTCTGTTTACAGAGCTTGATAAATATGCCCCTCTGTCTCTATAATATTCATGTCTGGACTATGTGGAAGCCAGTCCATGACTGTCAGTTTTTTATCAGCTGTTTTTCTCTCCAAATATGATTTCACAGCATTAGCAGTGTGCTTGGGATCGTTATCATTCTGAAAATCAAAACCTTTCCCAATCAGGCGCTTTCCAGAAGGATCGGCATGATGAATAAAAACCTGTCTGTACTTTTCAGCATTTATAATTCCATCAATTCGGACAATATCGCCAACACCACTAGCAGAAATGCAGCCCCAAACCAGGACAGACCCTCCTCCATGTTTCACTGAAGGCCCCAAACACTCATTTTTTCATCTCTCTCCAACTCTTCTTTTCACATATTGTCGACAAATGGACCCCAAAAAATGTAAACTTGGATTTGTCACTCCATAATACTCTTTTCCACTAATCTTCATTTCAATCTTGGTGAGCTTTAGCACATCTTAGCCTTTTCACCCTGTTCCCCTTGTGAAAAAGTGGTTTCTTGGCTGCTACCCTTCCACAAAGACCATTCCTGATCAAGCTTCTTTGGACTGTAGAAGGGTCAACTTGGCATCTCGATGAAGCTGCCAGATTCTGAGCCAGTTCCTTGCTGGACTTCTTCTGGTCTCTCAAAGAAGAAACTCTGAGAAACTTTTCATCAGATTTTGAAAGTTTTCTTTGCCTTCCAGTCCTTTTTTTGTCTTTGACCTCTCTTGATTCTTCAAATTTCTTTATAACATCTTGAATACCACATCTTGAGTATCCTTTTTTGTTTGCTAGTTTCCCTTCGAGTGTGGCCTTGCTAATTCAAAAGTATGATTTTATGTCTGTTAAATTCTATGATCATTGGAATTTTGAATGGAATGGTGTGATTAAAAGTGGGTCTTACTAGCAAGGTTTAATTTAATTAAACTCATACCACATGTGCACATGTAATGCTCAAACATGTCTTGCACAAACCTGGTGTAATAGATCTTTTTCACAACAGTCATTTTGACATGAAATAGTAGGACAAATACAGGTGTCAGCAATGACATTAATTAGGGTTCCATTACATCCAGATCCCTGCTATTGCTCAAGTGTAAGGGGGGGGGGGGGTCACACTAAATACTTGCCACTTTAGCCTATAGAAGCTGTTTTTTTCAGATTTTTTTTCGATCTGTTTTTTAATACAGCATAAAAATATCCTGTATTTTCTGGTTGTATTCTAATAAACAGACTGAGAAATAATTATATATGGTCATTATACCATTGTTAAACAACAAATCTAATGGAGGCCTAAGATTTTTGCACAGTACTGTATAATATATATATATATATATATATATATATATATATGTATTTTACATAAACATTATCAGATAAATATAGAAATATATATTTAATAATAAAAAGTACATTATTTTACATATTAAGAATATAAGAATGTAAAATATGTGTAGTGCGCATCAGGGTTTGCAATTTAGGACTAACGCAGTCAGGTTAGCTCATATGAAGAATTGATAACTTCAATGCGCTTGATTGAAATATTACTTAGAAAATATTAGAAAATATTAATAAAGATTATTAAACATACTGTAAAAAATAAAGATATAATCTATGGATTATTTAGAATATTTTACAGTATGTTTAATAATTTTTAAGAATGTTTATTAATATTTTTAATATTTTATAACACGCATTGAAGTTAGCAATTCTTTATGTACACTAACCCAACCACGTTAGTCCTAAATTGGGAACCCCGATGCTCTTTATGCATATTTTACATTCCTATGTTCTTCACATAGAAAATAATGTACTTTTTATTATTAAATATATATATATATATATATATATATATATATATATATATACACGGTAAAGGAAGGCACTCACTGGTCTTTTTTCTTCAAAATAACTTTAATAATCGTGACGTTTCGGGGACACACTCCCCTTCCTCAGACAAAAACAAACTAAAAGTGACTAGACTTATAAAGCCAAACTAACCCCTCCCAGTGAAAATTGCGCCAAAATAGTTGCCATGGTGATCCTCAAAAACATACTAGTCATGTGATGAGTGTTACTCATGTGAATTGATTGTTGCTATTCAACAAACTATACATTATTCACACACAAATATATTGTACAACATATTGAGATATTCAAAAGATTGCATCAAAGTATATGGGAACAAGCTTGTATAAGAGCAGCCTGTTTCTATAACCACATAGAGTGAGCAAAGCACACAGGTGTAATAAACATATCATATTATTATATTAAAATAAAATATACTTTCTCCTGTACTCCAAGTGGGTGAAATGGATAAATACCTGTGTGTCCCCTAACACATATTGTGTCCGTGAACAGGTGTAATGGTGTCTATAGTAAAGTGTATGTGAACTAAATATGTACATATTGACAGCCGTCTGGATAATCTGAATATAAATTCTATTTACACAACCTAATCAGAGAATCTCTAAACGATAATTTGAGGGGATACTATAAGCAGAGTTATAGGAAAAAATACTAGTTCCTTCAACAATACTGTATTAGCGTGTTGCAACAGATTTTTTATCCTGTCTTGTATCACACAGACCGGATACGGCAATGCAGCTATAAATCCAGCCAAAGGCTCATATGTTTATATGTTATGTGTTATATACATTATAACGTGGCCCTTTCTACTTGTTAACTCAGAGGGAGCCTACCTGTTACTTCTTGTGTATCCGTACCACAAACGCAAACACACCATATCTGGGATGACAGCATGGCCACTCTATGAGTATCAGAGGCGCTCACAGCCGGCTCAGTATGCCGACGTCATGTAGCTGCGCACTGTGTTATGCATCCGGTAGTCATGGTAACGGTGCACACTGATAGAAAGGACCCATTAGAGGGAATGCCCTTCGTGGTATTGTATACTTAGTATACAGTCCAGCGCTGTCCGATATGCAAGTTAATTTCAATGCTAAGTCTAAAAGACTCAAAGCTGCCAATTCTATATGTGCGGTTATATGTATATACTCTAATCAATATGTCTATAATCTATAGAGTAAATTTCACAGCACTGCTTAGGAGCCTCTATACTACAAATCGTCATGTCTGATCAATCAAATTGGGCCAAACTTCAATGTAACAAGTGATACACGATAAACCAGAGCTATATAACTGAACAAAAATAAAAATAAACTAAAATGAAAATAACATGAATAAAATGAAATAAAATAAAATATATACAAAAAATACAGGGTAAATAAAATAAATAAAATAAATTAAATAAATAAAACTAAACATAAAAATAAATAAAAATAAAAATAAAAATGTAAAATAAAAATGTCAAATAAATATAAAAAATAAATGTAAAAATAAACATAAAGGATATAGAAGAGAAAATTGGAAGGAAAAAATTAAGTGAAATAAAGAAGGTGAGGAAACAAAGAATGCATAGAGACCCCAGACCACCCCATGAAGATATAGACAAGGAAACCCCAAAAATAAATAAATAGTCTAAATAAAGAACAAGAAAGAAGAAGAAAATAAAACCCCATAGTGAGAAAACACCAAGACACAAAGATAAAAAGATAAAAGGAACAAGATAGAGAGGTGAGGAGTGGAGATGAATGGATCGTCGACTCTCATAGGTGGAGCTCAACAGATAAAGTCATACAGTCTGTCTTCTACTCTTTCTTCTCCATAGACAACCACTGCCATTCCAAAGGGGTCTCCAATAGTTCAAAGGAAACAGTGCCAGTCCAGGTTCACATTCAGTCCCTTTGGGCGTATGGTATTGAGCCGGAAGGTCCACTTAGATTCGATTTGTAGTAATTTGTTGTCCCAGTCCCCACCCCTAGAGGGCATGGGGACATGGTCTATGAGCTTAAATCTTAGATCCTGTACACTGTGTCCACTGATAGCAAAGTGGTGTGCCACCGGTTGTTCACTTCCGTGATTTTTGATGGCTGTTCTGATAGCCGACTGATGGTTCGCCATGCGGGTATGGATGTCATCCACTGTTTTCCCTACATAGAATAAACCGCAAGGGCAGTTAATTAAGTAAACCACATACGTCGTGGTACAGGTCAAGTAATGTTGTATCTTGAAAGTTACATTAGTGTACGGATGACGGAAGGTCGCCCCCGGAATCATCGCATGACAGGTAGTGCACCCACTGCAACGATAGCATCCTTTCTTGTTAGAGGATAGCCAGGTTTTCCTATCATAGCAATGTTTGGGGTCTGTTAATACCAATTGGTCCCTCAAATTGTGGTTTCTCTTGAATCCCACTCTTGGACTTCCCCATTCGCCAAATGGAAGACCTGTATCATCCTTGATGATATGCCAGTGGGTCCTTAGACACTGTCCTATGTTCTTTACATCTGGGCAGTATCTGGTTACAAATGTCATCCTTTGTGTATCCTCCCTTGTTTGCCCCTCCTTGGGATCATCCTGTTCCTTCATACATGCCAGGAGGTAGTCCCATTTGTAGCCCCTAGCCAAAAACTTCTTTGCCATCTCTTGTAGCTGTGTTTTCATGACATCAGCATTACTGTTATTTCTATTTACTCTTGTCATCTGGCCCCGTGGTATAGCCTTTAGTAGTGATGTAGGATGGCAGCTATGTGCATGTAATACTGAATTCCTGTCTGTGGGCTTTTGGTATAGTGTCGTTCCCACAGACATGCCATTTGCTCACTCTATGTGGTTATAGAAACAGGCTGCTCTTATACAAGCTTGTTCCCATATACTTTGATGCAATCTTTTGAATATCTCAATATGTTGTACAATATATTTGTGTGTGAATAATGTATAGTTTGTTGAATAGCAACAATCAATTCACATGAGTAACACTCATCACATGACTAGTATGTTTTTGAGGATCACCATGGCAACTATTTTGGCGCAATTTTCACTGGGAGGGGTTAGTTTGGCTTTATAAGTCTAGTCACTTTTAGTTTGTTTTTGTCTGAGGAAGGGGAGTGTGTCCCCGAAACATCACGATTATTAAAGCTATTTTGAAGAAAAAAGACCAGTGAGTGCCTTCCTTTACCGTGTATATTTATCTGCTGGCACCCTGGCATCAAGTTTGGAAAGTGAGAGTGCTCTCTATCTACATATATTTATCAAACATTGCAGCACCCACAAGATTTAGATTGCCTCTTCCAGTGAGGTTATCCTCAACAGTTTTTGTACTTTTTCTATTTTTGTATACCACAAATTGTTTGTGGTTACTTTATGATTTTATTGATTCACCACTTCACACGGCACTGTGCACTGTGATACAGCCCAATGGATACAGACACTGGTAGTGAGGATACACAGACCTTATCGTTCACAGACACTGCACGCATACTATTTGAGCAAGAGGAAGATATACAATCCAGCACTGACTCCAGTAATTCAATCTTTTTAGCATTGCTGAAATTAAAGAAAAAAGAGATTGATTTAAAACTGCATGGCAGTTATCTCTCAGATTATTACCGGAAGAAGCTCATACCACGGGGATTCCGCATCAAAAACATTCCAACTATTGGGAGAACAAATACAGAATTCTGCAAGAGGTGGTGCGCTATTTTAAATAAGTGCTCTCTGGACCTCATCCTTCTAGTAACAGAGGAGGTGAGAACCCAATTAGACAAACTCAAGCAAGAAGTATTAGAATATGAGAACACTAACACACAGAAATTGATAAGCGACACTAGTTCAGATTGGTTAAATCAATTACAAACACAATTGAAGGAATATAAAGAGGCCTTAATCTCCTTTAAGAACAGGAAGTTTTTAGCAGTGACCGAAGACCACAAAGAAAAAAGTGTATATAAGTGGATGACAAGTGTGGACGGCGAATATAGGGGTTATCGCCCAAGGAGACAGAGGAGATTCAGACAATACACTAGAAGAAATCTCCAAACCGTGGACACTAGTTCTGGTACGGACTCTGATACCCCACAGCCCCCACAGGGGCACACGCCAACATACAGAGAGAATACAAGGCCGTTCAGAGGCAATCGACAACAGCAGCCTTTTTTAGGGGTGACCACTCGGTCTGCCATCAGGGGAAGAGGAGGCCACATCCAAGAAGAGGTGGTCAGAGGCAGACCACCATTCCCCTACCAACGCCCACCGAGACATTAACAGACAACAATTTAATCATTAATATCAGTGATCGGACCTTGACTGAACCAGAAATTCAGCTATTGAACAAAGGACTTAACTTTGTACCCACTAAAATCAGCGATCCATTTGATTTGTGGATTGACCAGCAAAAATTCCAGCGGTCACTACGACTCAAAGAATACTTTAATACCGGTCCAAATTCAGAAATGGATATTTCCTTCTGCAAAGCTAGCAAGTTTGATCCGACTAGTTATAATCCTAGTATAAAAATATACTCCCGGTTGGTGAATACTGATATTGCAGAGATACCAAAAACAAGATTTCGGAACAACTTGACGAAAGAAGAATTTGATTCAATCAAAACACTGGCCACAGACCCTAAAATTATCATCCGCCCGGCGGACAAAGGAGGTGCGACAGTGATCATGAATTATTCATACTACCAATCAGAAATCAAAGGGCAACTGAGTGACACGATGACATACAAACAATTACACAGAAATCCAACTAAAGAGTTCCAGAAAGAAATTGAGACCCTGGTCAAAGAAGGAGTCATGCAGGGCTACATCAATGAGAAAATTGGGGGATTCTTAATTACTGAATTCCCAATTTGTCCCATATTATATACCTTGCCCAAGGTGCATAAAAACCTATCACAGCCACCAGGGAGACCAATTGTCTCGGCCCGGGGTTCCATAACATCACCATTATCCCAATTGGTTGATTTCTTTTTACAACCATTGGTTAAGAATATGAGATCGTATGTTAGGGACTCCATGGATCTCATTGGTAAATTAAAAGGCTTTAGGATGGAAGAGGAATGGATCTTGGTAACAGCTGATGTGAACAGCCTCTATACGGTTATACCCCAACAAGAAGGAATTAAAATGGTAGCAAAAACTCTGAGCAGATATCCGTATGTGGGGCCACCAGCACACTTCCTATTACAAATCCTGGAGCTAAGCCTGAGACTGAATTATTTCAGATTTGAAAATTCGTACTATTGTCAAATAAAGGGAACCGCCATGGGTTCGAATGTTGCCCCTTCATTTGCTAACCTTTATATGGAAAACTATGAGGAAGAGATCATGAAGGTGTTCCAGAAGAAAGAGGTCATCATGTACCAGCGCTATATAGATGACTTGTTCATTGTTTGGGGGGGCACAAAGGAATCCCTACAAGAGTGGTTCAACCACTTAAATAGATTGAACCACCCCATTCAGTTCAAGATGAGCTGCAGCGAAGAGAAGGTGGAGTTCCTGGATCTATGTATCTTTAGGGATGGCATGTCTGTGGGAACGACACTATACCAAAAGCCCACAGACAGGAATTCAGTATTACATGCACATAGCTGCCATCCTACATCACTACTAAAGGCTATACCACGGGGCCAGATGACAAGAGTAAATAGAAATAACAGTAATGCTGATGTCATGAAAACACAGCTACAAGAAATGGCAAAGAAGTTTTTGGCTAGGGGCTACAAATGGGACTACCTCCTGGCATGTATGAAGGAACAGGATGATCCCAAGGAGGGGCAAACAAGGGAGGATACACAAAGGATGACATTTGTAACCAGATACTGCCCAGATGTAAAGAACATAGGACAGTGTCTAAGGACCCACTGGCATATCATCAAGGATGATACAGGTCTTCCATTTGGCGAATGGGGAAGTCCAAGAGTGGGATTCAAGAGAAACCGCAATTTGAGGGACCAATTGGTATTAACAGACCCCAAACATTGCTATGATAGGAAAACCTGGCTATCCTCTAACAAGAAAGGATGCTATCGTTGCAGTGGGTGCACTACCTGTCATGCGATGATTCCGGGGGCGACCTTCCGTCATCCGTACACTAATGTAACTTTCAAGATACAACATTACTTGACCTGTACCACGACGTATGTGGTTTACTTAATTAACTGCCCTTGCGGTTTATTCTATGTAGGGAAAACAGTGGATGACATCCGTACCCGCATGGCGAACCATCGGTCGGCTATCAGAACAGCCATCAAAAATCACGGAAGTGAACAACCGGTGGCACACCACTTTGCTATCAGTGGACACAGTGTACAGGATCTAAGATTTAAGCTCATAGACCATGTCCCCATGCCCTCTAGGGGTGGGGACCGGGACAACAAATTACTACAAATCGAATCTAAGTGGACCTTCCGGCTCAATACCATACGCCCAAAGGGACTGAATGTGAACCTGGACTGGCACTGTTTCCTTTGAACTATTGGAGACCCCTTTGGAATGGCAGTGGTTGTCTATGGAGAAGAAAGAGTAGAAGACAGACTGTATGACTTTATCTGTTGAGCTCCACCTATGAGAGTCGACGATCCATTCATCTCCACTCCTCACCTCTCTATCTTGTTCCTTTTATCTTTTTATCTTTGTGTCTTGGTGTTTTCTCACTATGGGGTTTTATTTTCTTCTTCTTTCTTGTTCTTTATTTAGACTATTTATTTATTTTTGGGGTTTCCTTGTCTATATCTTCATGGGGTGGTCTGGGGTCTCTATGCATTCTTTGTTTCCTCACCTTCTTTATTTCACTTAATTTTTTCCTTCCAATTTTCTCTTCTATATCCTTTATGTTTATTTTTACATTTATTTTTTATATTTATTTGACATTTTTATTTTACATTTTTATTTTTATTTTTATTTTTATTTATTTTTATGTTTAGTTTTATTTATTTAATTTATTTTATTTATTTTATTTACCCTGTATTTTTTGTATATATTTTATTTTATTTCATTTTATTCATGTTATTTTCATTTTAGTTTATTTTTATTTTTGTTCAGTTATATAGCTCTGGTTTATCGTGTATCACTTGTTACATTGAAGTTTGGCCCAATTTGATTGATCAGACATGACGATTTGTAGTATAGAGGCTCCTAAGCAGTGCTGTGAAATTTACTCTATAGATTATAGACATATTGATTAGAGTATATACATATAACCGCACATATAGAATTGGCAGCTTTGAGTCTTTTAGACTTAGCATTGAAATTAACTTGCATATCGGACAGCGCTGGACTGTATACTAAGTATACAATACCACGAAGGGCATTCCCTCTAATGGGTCCTTTCTATCAGTGTGCACCGTTACCATGACTACCGGATGCATAACACAGTGCGCAGCTACATGACGTCGGCATACTGAGCCGGCTGTGAGCGCCTCTGATACTCATAGAGTGGCCATGCTGTCATCCCAGATATGGTGTGTTTGCGTTTGTGGTACGGATACACAAGAAGTAACAGGTAGGCTCCCTCTGAGTTAACAAGTAGAAAGGGCCACGTTATAATGTATATAACACATAATATATAAACATATGAGCCTTTGGCTGGATTTATAGCCGCATTGCCGTATCCGGTCTGTGTGATACAAGACAGGATAAAAAATCTGTTGCAACATGCTAATACAGTATTGTTGAAGGGACTAGTATTTTTTCCTATAACTCTGCTTATAGTATCCCCTCAAATTATCGTTTAGAGATTCTCTGATTAGGTTGTGTAAATAGAATTTATATTCAGATTATCCAGACGGCTGTCAATATGTACATATTTAGTTCACATACACTTTACTATAGACACCATTACACCTGTTCACGGACACAATATGTGTTAGGGGACACACAGGTATTTATCCATTTCACCCACTTGGAGTACAGGAGAAAGTATATTTTATTTTAATATAATAATATGATATGTTTATTACACCTGTGTGCTTTGCTCACTCTATGTGGTTATAGAAACAGGCTGCTCTTATACAAGCTTGTTCCCATATACTTTGATGCAATCTTTTGAATATCTCAATATGTTGTACAATATATTTGTGTGTGAATAATGTATAGTTTGTTGAATAGCAACAATCAATTCACATGAGTAACACTCATCACATGACTAGTATGTTTTTGAGGATCACCATGGCAACTATTTTGGCGCAATTTTCACTGGGAGGGGTTAGTTTGGCTTTATAAGTCTAGTCACTTTTAGTTTGTTTTTGTCTGAGGAAGGGGAGTGTGTCCCCGAAACGTCACGATTATTAAAGTTATTTTGAAGAAAAAAGACCAGTGAGTGCCTTCCTTTACCGTGTATATTTATCTGCTGGCACCCTGGCATCAAGTTTGGAAAGTGAGAGTGCTCTCTATCTACATATATATATATATATATATATATATATATATATATATATATATATATATATATATATATATATATATATATATATATATATATATATATATATATATATATATAATATATCTGATAATGTTCATATTAAATACATACCTATACCTATATGTTTATAAGAATAGCTATACAGGTATATGTATATATATATATATATATATATATATATATATATATATATATATATATATATATATATATAAATATAAATTTACAATAAAAAGTAAATTGATCAGTATGTTAAGGACATTGGAATGTGAACTATTAATAACTCCTGTCGGGTTAGTGCATGAGTATAGGTGTTAGTAAATTACAGCAATCAAAAGGCATTTCGAGATTACGTTCAGCTAATATTTTCGTCCATCAAAGAAAAAGTGCATATTGCCTATGTATGTAAAAATAAATTAAATATGTTAATTAAAACACTGATGCAAAACATGTTTTATTATTGGCAAAATGAACTTTGTTTTATAAAACTAATAACAATTTTAATAAAATATAGAGAATAAAACGTTAGAGACATTAACAAATGGCATTAAAGACATCTGTTGGAAATAGGAACCATACTGTGAAGTTGTCTGTTACATACAATTAGATTTACACACTAAAAATTTGAAATATTAGATAAGGAAACTATTAAAAAAAAAAAAAAAAAAGAATAGTTACCAATATTTGAACATTAGACAGGGAAAAAAACAAGGAGTCTGCAGATAGTGAGTTTAACATTTTAACATTTATCAACTGTCGTGTGGACATGATTTTCTGTAGTGAATCATGTCCGCTAGACATCGCTGCAGACGGACAGCAAACACTATCTGCATTTAACATTGCACAAGCATTTCACTGGAAATGCTTGCGCAACAGTTTTAATTTTGACCGCAAATTTCGATTTAGTCTTAGTTTTAGTCTTTTGACTAAAATGCCATTTTAGTTTTACAGGCCCATTTATCAAGCTCCGTATGGAGCTTGAAGGGCCGTGTTTCTGGCGAGTCTTCAGACTCGCCAGAAACACAAGTTATGAAGCAGCGGTCTAAAGACCGCTGCTTCATAACCCTGTCCGCCTGCTCTGAGCAGGCGGACAGGAACCGCCGGAAATCAACCCGATCGAATACGATCGGGTTGATTGACAGCTCCCTGCTGGCGGCCGATTGGCCGCGAGTCAGCAGGGGGCGGCGTTGCACCAGCAGCTCTTGTGAGCTGCTGGTGCAATGTTAAATGTGGAGAGCGTATTGCTCTCCGCATTTAGCGAGGTCTTGCGGACCTGATCCGCAGTGTCGGATCAGGTCAGCAAGCCCTTTGATAAATGGGCCCCTTAGTCGTAATTTAGTCATCTGAATTGTTTTAGTTTTAGTCTAGTTTTAGTCGACTGAATCTCCCGTAGATTTTAGTCGACTAAATCTCCAGTAGATTTTAGTCGACTAAAATCTAAGGGGTTTAGTTAAACTGTAATGCATTATCTAAGTATTTCTCTATAATTTGCAAACTGATTATATACTCCAGGAGTAAACATAACACCTGTTATTATTTATGGCATTAAGGTTAAAACATGCAATACAGGCACAGATTTAGCCGTTGTGATATATAACTTCTTTATTAAACTTAAAATTAAATAAAACTAAGTTTCATAAACAAACAGAAGTGCAACTTTAAAATATAAAAAAACAAAACTGTAAACTGTATTTGCTGTATTGCACATATTACCCAATATAAAAACTTTAACAGTTCTCTGTTAATAATTAAAACAAGTATCAAGTAACTCAACACAACAAAAAGTTTAACTTAAACCCATACTCATGGGTTATGCTTATTTTTATAGGAAGAATCAATTGATTGTTCACAGATTTGAAACAATTTCGACAACGATATTAGCACTGCTCTAGAACTTCCAAACTCATTATATACTCCTGGAGTAAAGGTTTCTTAACCTGATTTTATTTATGGTATTAAGGTTTGAACATGCAATACAGATTTAACAGATTTAACTGTGGTGGTATATAACGTGTTTATTTATCTTAAAATTTAATAAAATTAAGTTTAATAAATTTTACAAAAAAGCAGTAATTAGATATGGATTTATAATAACACCTTGCATAAAATGTTTTTGTCAGCAAATTTTGATTCAGTTTTAGTCATAGAGGCCGAATTATCAAATGTCTGTCGGAGTGCTGTCCGTATTTGGCATTGCACCAGCAGCTCAAAAGAGCTGCTGGTGCAACGCTGCCCCCTGCAGATTCGCGCCCAATAGGCCGCCAGCAGAGGGGTGACAATCAACCTGATTGTACTCGATCGGGTTGAATTGTGTCGATTCCTGTCCACCTCATGAGAGCAGGCGGACAGGGTTATGGAGCAGCGGTCTTTAGACCGCTGCTCCATAACTTGTGTTTCTGGCGAGTCTGAAGACTCGCCAGAAACACGGGCCTTCAAGCTCCGTACGGAGCTTGATAAATGGGCCTCATAGTCTTGACTAAAATGTAATTTTGATTTAGTTTAAGTCATAGGCCTCTAGTTATGAAGCCGTCTACTTACCTGCATTTGCCGACCCAATACGCTCGCCTGAACTCGCCTACCATCGCTGCCGCGGACCTGAATACGTTCGCCAAAGTTATCAAGAAAGCTGTCAAGAAGCCGCGCACCAAGTACGGAGCGATGAGCAGCGGACTGTTGTTAACTGACAGTCATCGATCTCGCTGCTCATCAGCTTCTTCGCAGCTTTCTTGCTAGCCTGTCACTAAGCACCCACACTAACTATACAGTTTTGCCCCCTAAACCGCCGCTCCCGGAGCCCCCCGCACCTAAATAAAGTTATTACCCCCTAAACCGCCACTCCTGGACCCCGCTGCAACTATAATAAATATATTAACCCCCTAAACCATTGCTCCCGCACCCCGCCGCCACCTACATTATACCTATTAACCCCTAATCTGCCGCCCCCTATACCGCTGCCACCTATATTCAAGTTATTAACCCCTATCCTGCGGATCCCGGACCCCGCCGCAACTAAATAAATTGTTTAACCCCTAAACCGCCGCACCCAGAGTCCACCGCCACCTATATTAAAGTTATTAACCCCTATCCTGCCCCCCACTACACCGCCGCCACCTACATTAAACTCATTAACCCCTAAACCGCCGCTCCTGGACCCCGCCGCCACCTGTATTAAACTTATTAACCCCTATCCTGACCCCCTATACCGCCGCCACCTATATTAAACTTATTAACCCCTAAACCTAAGTCTAACACTAACCCTAACCCCCCCTAACTTAAATATTATTTTAATAAATCTAAATACATATTACTCGTATTAACTAAATTAATCCTAATTTAAAACTAAATACTTACCTGTAAAATAAACCCTAAGATAGCTACAATATAGCTATTAATTATATTGTAGCTATTTTAGGATTTATTTTTATTTTACAGGCAACTTTGTATTTATTTTAACTAGGTAGAATAGTTATTAAATAGTTATTAAATATTTAATAACTACCTAGCTAAAATACTTACAAAATTACCTGTAAAATAAATCCTAACCTAAGTTACAATTAAACCTAACACTACACTATCATTAAATTAATTAAATAAATTAACTACAATTACCTAACATTATGATTGGATCAGCCAATCGGATTGAACTTCAATCTGATTGGCTGATTGAATCAGCCAATCAGAATTCGAGGGATGCCATCTTGGATGACGTCCCTTAAAGGAACCTTCATTCATTGTTCAGTCGTCGGTTGAAGAGGATGGCTCCGCGTCGGCTCCTTGGAAGATGGCTCCGCTCCGGATGGATGAAGATTGAAGACGCCGCCTGGATGAAGACTTCTGATGGATGGAGGATCTCTTCTGCGCCACTTGGATGAAGAATTCGGCCCGGCTGGGGGAAGACGGCTCAAGGTAGGGTGATCTTCAGGGGGTTAGTGTTAGTTTTTTTTAAGGGGGGTTTGGGTGGGTTAGAGTAGGGTATGTGGGTGGTGGGTTTTAATGTTGGGGGGGGTTGTATTTTTTTACAGGTAAAAGAGCTGATTACTTTGGGGCAATGCCCCGCAAAAAGCCCTTTTAAGGGCTGGTAAAAGAGCTGGTTACTTTGTAATTTAGAATAGGGTAGGGCATTTTTTTATTTTGGGGGGCTTTATTATTTTATTAGAGGGATTAGATTAGGTGTAATTAGTTTAAACTTCTTGTAATTCTTTTTTATTTTCTGTAATTTAGTGTGTTTTTTGGTGCTATAGTTTAGTTTATTTAATTTAATTTAATGTTAGGTAATTGTAGTTAATTTATTTAATTAATTTAATGATAGTGTAGTGTTAGGTTTAATTGTAACTTAGGTTAGGATTTATTTTACAGGTAATTTTGTAAGTATTTTAGCTAGGTAGTTATTAAATAGTTAATAACTATTTAATAACTATTCTACCTGGTTAAAATAAATACAAAGTTGCCTGTAAAATAAAAATAAATCCTAAAATAGCTACAATATAATTAATAGTTATATTTTAGCTATCTTAGGGTTTATCTTACAGGTAAGTATTTAGTTTTAAATAGGATTAATTTAGTTAATAAATAAATAAAGTAATATGTATTTAGATTTATTAAAATAATATTTAAGTTAGGGGGGTTAGGGTTAGTGTTAGACTTAGGCTTAGGGGTTAATAATTTTAATATAGGTGGCGGCAGTATAGGGGGGCAGGATAGGGGTTAATAATTTTAATATAGGTGGCAGCGGTGTAGGGGTGGCAGGATAGGGGTTAATAACTTTAATATAGGTGGCGGCGGGGTCCGGGAGTGGCGGTTTAGGGGTTAAACAATTTATTTAGTGCGGTGGGGTCTGGAATCCGCAGGATAGGGGTTAATAAGTTTATGTAGGTGGCGGCGGTATAGGGGGCGGCAGATTAGGGGTTAATATGTATAATGTAGGTGGCGGCGGGGTCCAGGAGCGGCGGTTTATGGGTTAACATGTTTATTATAGTTGCGGCGGGGTCCGGGAGCGGCGGTTTAGGGGTTAATAAGTTTATTTAGTTGTAGGGGGGCAGATTAGGGGTGTTTAGACTCGGGGTACATGTTAGGGTGTTAGGTGTAAACGTTCCCATAGGAATCAATGGGATATCGGGCAACAGCGAACATAAGCTTTCACTATGGTCAGACTCCCATTGATTCCTATGGGATCCGCCGCATCCAGGGCGGCGGATTGAAAACCAGGTACGCTGGCCCGGAATAGTGGTGAGCGTACCTGGTAGCAGTTTGATAACTACCAAAAGTAGTCAGATTGTGCCGAACTTGCGTTCGGAACATCTGTAGTGACATAACCATCGATCTGTGTCGGACTGAGTCCGGCGGATCGTAGGTTACGTCACTATATTCTACTTTTGCCGAGCTGTAGGGCTTGATAACTAAGGCGAATCTGCCTCGCCACAAATACGCTGTGGAATTCCAGCGTATTTGCGGTTGACGGCTTGATAACTAGAGGCCATAGTCTTTTGACTAAAATGCCATTTTAATTTTAGTCATCAGAATTTATTTAGTTTTATACTCATTTTAGTCTAGTTTTAGTCGACGAAATTAACACTGTTGTGCAATACACCCCTCTGATCACTGTCAATCATCCTGATTGATCTTACAATCGCTGCTTCTTAACTTTCTTTTCAGGTGATCCTGATACGATGGACATCTGAAGCAGCAACTGTTTGATAAATGGAGCAGTAAGGATCTACTTAATACACTGATTCTTTTAAAAAAGGCCAGACTATTATTAAAGGGACATGAAACCCAAAATGTTTTTTCATGGTTCAGATAAAACATACAATTTTAAACAACTTTCCATTTTACTTCTATTATAAAATTTGCTTAATTCTCTTGACATCATTTGTTGAAGGAGCAACAATGCACTACTGGGAGCTAACTGAATACATCACATGAGCCTATGACAGAGGCATTTATGTGCAGCCACCAATCAGCAATCTGCTCCTAGTAGTACATTGCTGCACATGAGCCTACTAGGAAGTGGTGGCTCATGGGTTATTCAAATAGGGGTTCACAATACTGTCAGGGTACAGGTAAATACATATATATATATATATATATATATATATATATGTCAATAGGACAGTGGTTCTGTAACTTGCTGAGACTGGTGATCTGATTTTGGCTGCCATCCTTGGGAACATTTCACTCAGCAAGAAGCTGAAAACTTTACCTTGATATATGCAATAACTTTCCTTCAAATGAGATGACCTAGAGACCGCTACGAATTGGTTCAATTTGGTGATGTATAATATCTTCTAAATTTCTTTTAAATTTGAAACAAGGGTTACTGGCGAGAACACAGTCAATTTGTATTTAATAGAGTTAAAAAGCAGTTTATATTATAGCTTATGTTTAAATTAGAGTATATTGACTGTCTTACTGTTTAGAATAGTGCCAGTCTGAATGTTTAGTGGTTTATATTTAGCCTCATTGTGTTAACTGAATGAAATTCAATTGTGAGTAAGGCTGGTTTTAAATATAAATTTGCATGAGCTTTGCATAGCATATTTTAAATAGTTTTTGTTTTATCGCATATCATATTGACTCCTATTTTAAAGGGACACTGTACCCAAAATTTTTCTTTTGTAATTCAGAAAGAGCATGCAATTTTAAGCAACTTTCTAATTTACTCCTATTATCAATTTTTCTTCATTCTCTTGCTATCATTATTTGAAAAAGAAGGCATCTAAGCTTTTTTTTGTTTCAGTACTCTGGACAGCACTTTTTTATTGTTGGATGAATTTATCCACCAATCAGCAAGGACAACCCAGGTTGTTCACCAAAAATGAGCCGACATCTAAACTTACATTCTTGCATTTCAAATAAAGATACCAAGAGAATGAAGAAAATTTGATAATAGGAGTAAATTAGAAAGTTGCTTAAAATTTCATGCTCAATCTGAATCACGAAAGAAAATTTTTGGGTACAGTGTCCCTTTAAACCTTACAATTACAAATATATATATAAACGTATTCATAGTTATTTACTAATAATAAAGAATTCAGATATTTAGATTAATTTTATTGTCTTAGCAAATGTATGTTTGATTGTGGGTTTAGTTTAAAGAAATATTGTTAAATATATCAGTTATAACCCTGCTATATACTCACATATTATTTGGAGAGTACTACTAAGATTTTATAAATATACTGACATATTATATGGAGGCACTGCCCGAGAAATTAAAAAAAATTATCATATTGATATAGTATATTTGTGATAAATAGAAATTATAGAAGAGAGAAAAGAATTTAATTTCGAGTTGATATTTTGAAAATATAGAAGTTTTTTTTAAATTGAAATATTGATTTTCGTGTTCAAGATTAATATTAATATTTTAAAATAATATTAAAAATAAATTTTTGAAAAATTTATAAAAATATAAATTTTTCATATTTAAAAATTAATTAAAAATATTGATTTTTCATATTTCAAGCTTCATAAAAATATTAATTTTTCATATTACAAATTCATAAAAATATTAATTTGTCATATTTCAAAATTCATAAAAATATTAATTTTCATATTTCAAAATTGATATTGATATTTTGAAAATATATATATAAAAAAAAAAAAAGTTTTTCCTCTCTCTTATTAGTCAAAATTGTATTTGTGTTTTTATCTTATTAAGTACAACACTCAAATAACGATGTCTTCAGCAAAAATTAATGCTAGCGTTTCTGTACAAGATGAAATTGTGCCCTCCCCAAAATACTCCGTCCATGAAGTGCATGAAGTGGTTCAGAAAAAAACGCTCAAATTAGAAGCCATGAACCACATCATGAATAGACTTGACATTGGGGACGATGTCTCCATGTATATTAATGGGTGTAAGATAAGGCCAAAGATTTAGTTAAAGATATGTGGTTTGAAGATGGGGAATTATACCAAATGTTACTGCAACTTAATAAATGCACGGAACTTAGGGGGCGTGATGAATTAATTTTCTAAACTTGGCCGATCCTAATGTATTTGAGCTGTGAGATGTCTAACCAAATGGCAGGACAGAACAGACAATTAGGGCAGCTAAGGGATGAAAATTATTCATTATGAGAATTTTAAGATGCCTTTATTCAGGCAAAGGTAGAGGTTTTCCACGCTAGCCAAAAGGCTTCTGACTTAAATAAATATAATCAGGAATTAGTGGCTGATTTTAAAGCTTTCGCAGAAGAATATGAAAAATGCCAAGATGAAAATAAAACTCTAAAAATTAGATATCGTGAAGCTGAAAAAGCATATGAACAGGCAATAGATAAATTAAAGAAACAAATTAGCAGTTATAAGGACTGGGACAGAAATGAGCTTCAAGATACCAGGCGGGAAGATAGACAAAGATACCCAAACTATAGCCCTAATTCAGGCCCAGAGGTAACTTTTTCCCCTAGGCAATTACCTAACTCTGGGGGACCAGAAAATTATTACGCCTCAGATGAAAGGCACCCTAACTCAAACAATAAGTCCCCAGTAAGATCCAGTGATATACCAAATAAAGTGTATGACACCCCCAAAATAATTAAATTCCTAAAGAATACAGTACTTCCATTTTCTAAAGGGGGGGCCACTTTCATAATTGACCATTTAGAGGCTTTTGAGAATGCTTTATCTATAATGAGTGTTACAAGTGAGCAGTTAAAAATTGAATTTCTACCGTGGGTATTTGAAAGTAAATATCACAAATTCTTTGCTTCACTAAAGGATATGAATATTCATTCCTGGGGTGAAACAAAACAACAATGCAAAAAGGAATTTGGGCAACATCACACTAAAACGGCAGCGAGAATAGCTGTGTACAGTTTAAAATGTAGTGCGAATCAAAGTCCAATCGAGTTCCTTTCTGTATTAAAGAATGCGTACAGCATGGCTGAAGATGATCCCATATTTGAAGGCTCAGAGTTTGTGAATCTATTTTTTGAAGCACTGCCCACACCCATCAAAATCAACTTAGCTAGAGATTTTGGTGAGAACTGTTCATTGGAATGGCTGATCAAAGAGAGTACAAAGTTATACTCTATTCAGCAGTCCAGTGAACAGGGGGATAAAAGGGAGAAAAAGCCAAGTCCTAAGATAGTGGCCGAAACTAGGGTGTCACCTAGCCTATCACCTGAAAGGGAGGGGAGAGATATACAAAATGTAATAATAAATATCAAAAATGATACTAATCATGTTCTCTCCCCACAGACCGGAAACGGACGATTTAGCTGTGATGACAAGCAACCTCATCCGGGAAAAACTAACCAAATTCTTCCTTTGCAGCACTCTCTTAACCTTATCTCCACAGGTGCGGTACATAAGAATCCAGCCGACCTTATCATGGAGGGAACCAGTAGGTACGAAGTTCTTTCTGCATGGGAAAACACAGCGGATTCAGGTAACACGTGGCGAAGTCCACAGATGTACAAAAATGCAAATTTTATGTGTGAAATGATAGAAACTGCAGTGAGGTATTATGTATTAGCTGAGCTACAAGATTCAGTCTCCAACCCTATCATGGGATTAGTTGATACTTGGTCTCAGGCAACTATTCTATCCCACAGGTACTACACACAGCTAAATGAGCTAACACCCCACAAACCTAAAATAAAAGAATTTGACGGTTCTCTAATAGGAGTTGGGAGTGACTCTCTAAAAGTCTATGGTACGCCTGGCTAAAATTTAAATTAGGGAACAGGGTCTTCAAACACCCTGTCATTATAGTGGATCTGCCAACTGATCGTTTAATTATTGGTAGTGATCTCCTGAAGCGACTAAGCACCATAATTGATTGCATAAATAATGTAATTTGGTCACAAGTTAAAAGGTCTATCAATTATGAGAAATCTGGTGTATCTCACCCCCGACCTAACTGTCACGTGGTGGAAGAGAAACCAGATGCTGTGGAGATTAATTTCAGGAATAACTCTGTACCTGAAATCACTATCCTACAAATAGGTGATCAGACTCCTTTAAGTGGCTCTGATGGTAATACTTTTAAAATTTCGCCTGGAAAGATAGCGAATATTTCCTTAGTTGGCGATGTATTAACCATATCTCTCCACAAGGGGGAAAATAAAATCCCTAAGGAGGGAGGCCACGCTCAATACCTCACAGGGATTGAGAGAGTTAAAGAGAACCTATTTATCCCTATACAAGTGCATGACCTTGGTAAAACCAAGTATGCTAAATTAAACTTAAAACAGGAAGCTAGCTATATAAGCGAAGGCTTATTAGCGCAGATAGCTGAACCTAAAATGATTAAATATCTTTCTCTACAAGACCACTGGGTCCACAACCTGGATAACAGATTTGAAAGCTATAACATCACAGCTAAGTGCTTATTATCTGTATCTATAGGTAATAAGTCAGTGAAGCACCTGTTTTTAGTTTTAAATACCCCCCACAATCAAATATATATTGGGAATGATATCTTACATAGATATGCCATACAAATAGATTTGATTAACTCTTGCCTCTGGAGCAGGTTAAAGGGGGACCCTGAAGTATTTCAGGATGAAAATGCAGCCCTGAAATCAAACCAGCAATTGCTATATGCTGTGAATATGCAGGTGTCTAGCGATGTTGTAATTCCTGCCGGGACTGATACATTTCTTTTACCCTTACAGGTAAAGAAAGGTCAGAAATTAAAAACTTCTGAAACACTAATTTGCCTCTCCCATAGAATACAAAATCTGGGTGTCACAGTGACCTACACTCCTTTGGTAAATATTGGAACTACTCCAATAAATGTTATTGTGCATAACATGACCCCACAGGATATAAATTTATCCAAGGCGACTACCATAGGATACGTGCTGGAATCAGGTTATTACACTTTTGGATTCCAGAATAATGTAGTTGGGCTAATACCTGAAGGATACTTAACTGAAGAACAATTAATAGAACAATCCTTTACATCTATGCCGGAGGGTCAATTTAATATTCACTCTATTTATCCCTTCAGCTCAGAGGAAGGCATCTGTAAAATTGAAGAAGCCTCTCTAGTATTTGATCAACCGATCAAACAGCAAGATTACCCCACTACCCAGAGTCAAGGGGATCTCACCTCTAGGTTGGAAGAAGACTATGAAATAGGACAGCCTGAAATCTTTCCAGGATTTCAACAAATAGTCGAAGAGCAAATATCCTTAGCTAATGGCTGTTCCAGCGATGATGAACGCCAACTGCTGCGAGAACTCCTGTTGGAGTACAAGGATATTTTCGCTAGGGATTCTTACGACTGTGGTACTACAGACTTGCACATTGCAAGGATACAAACAGATCCCAATGCACCACCTGTCTTTATTAAACAATACAGACTCCCTTTAGCCTCATATGATTCTCTTGCAGAAATTATAAGGAACCTGGAAGAAAGAGGTATTATAAGACAGGTGCACAGCTCTTACAACAATCCTATTCTAGGTGTTCTTAAGCCCAATGGACAATGGCGTTTGTGTGCTGACTTAAGACAACTAAACAAATGAGTGTACATGTCTGGCTGGCCTGTACCATACATTGACCAATGCCTAGCGCAGATGCAGGGATCCAAAATTTTCACTGCCATTGATTGTGCACAGGGATATTGGACCATAAAGGTACATGAGGAGGACCAGTATAAGCTGGCATTCTCATTCCAAAAGGTCCAGTATGCATTTCAGAGACTTCCTTTTGGATACATAAATTCTGGACATGAATTTGCTGTATTCATGCATAAGGCTATGCCTGATGCTCTGGAAAGGGGGACCTTATCTTATGTTGATGCTGTTTTAATCAAAAGTACAGACCTTGAAAAACACATCGCAGAGCTTAAACATGTCCTCAGCCAACTTAAAAGGGCAGGTGTCAAATTATCCCTACAGAAAGCTCAATGGTGCCGCTCTCATGTAAACTTCTTGGGACATGAAGTTACTTCTGAAGGGCTAAATCCACAGAAGAAAAAGGTGGAAGCTATAGTGAATTCTAAAAACCCCACTAACTTAAAAGGGCAGGTGTCAAATTATCCCTACAGAAAGCTCAATGGTGCCGCTCTCATGTAAACTTCTTGGGACATGAAGTTACTTCTGAAGGGCTAAATCCACAGAAGAAAAAGGTAGAAGCTATAGTGAATTCTAAAAACCCCACTAACTTGAAAGAATTAAGATCCTTCCTGGGTATGACGAATTATTCTCGCAAATTCATTGATAATTATGCAGAGTTAGCTAAACCACTACTACTTCTTCTAAAGAAGGATGTGAAATGGCATTGGAGTGAGTCTCAAGAGACAGCCATCAAAGAGCTGAAGAGAAAACTCACACAAGCACCTTGCCTAGCATACCCTGAAGGAGGTAAACCTGTCTTCTTAGAGACCGGTTACACAGATGTAAGCATGAGTGCTGTGTTATACTAAAAGCATGATAATTTAAGCAAAGCCATAGCTTATGTGAGCAAAGCTCTATCCCCAATAGAAATCAAATTTAGCGATTGCAAAAAAGCCCTCTTATCTACTGTATGGGCTCTACAAAATTTCCGCAGCTATATACAGGGCGAGAAAATTATTGTAGAAACGGCCCACCAGCCTTTTCTATATTTACAAAGTGAGAGAATAAGAAATGGGAATTTGTCAAATAGCCGCATAACAGGGTGGACTCTTTCCTTACAAGGCTGGCCTTTAGAAATTTGCTACAAGCAAAATAAAAAGAATCCAGTCGCACAGGGGCTTGCTGAGCTCCACGACTGTACTTCTAGAGATCCTGGGGAAGAATTATCAGAAGATGATTTCCTGGAGGAACAATTGCCTTCCCCATATAAAATGTACAATGAGGACCATTGTCAAACATTACCTTGGGTATATGTTGATGGTTGTTCTTACCATGCCACTATTGATAATGAGCGCAGATTAGTCACTGGCATTGGTATAACTTGGGCAAATGGTTTCAACATTGGACCAAGATCCAGTCAAGTTGCAGAACTCACTGCTGTTCTCAAAACCATTGAAATGGCTATTGAACATGGTATTCATGAATTTGTGATCATAACTGACTCAAATTATGTGCGTGACAGTTTTGTTGAATACCTGACAACTTGGAAAAGAAATGGCATGCAGAAAAGCAATAACAAACCAGTCAAGCATGGCAAGTTGTTCTGCGAGATTGATAATCTGGTGGTATCCAATTATTTAACCATACACTGGAAAAAGACCAAGGGCCATTCCTGAATTCTAGGTCCTGATAAGGAAGGCATCTTGCGGATTCATTAGCCAAACAAGGAGCCATAACTGGAGAATTCCTTAATATTGACCACTTAATGGGTGCAATTCAGGTAGAAGCCATCACCAGAAACCAGGCAAAACAACAGAGTGAGCCTAACTTGGTACAATGGAGTCAGGATTCTCCTAGTGAGGACCTGATCACTAGTCAAAAAGAAGACCCCATTGTAGGCATCTTCTATAAACACATAGAAGATCCTGAAAGCAACCCCATCTCAAAAGATGATTGTATTGGCAAAGAAGATCTCAGAATCTTAATGAAATCCAGATCACAATTCAAGTTACAGGATGGTTTGTTAATTAGAACCTCCAAAATTGGCATCCAGCAATGGGTAGTACCCACCAAGTTCAGACGTCTAATGCTTCAACATGCCCATGATGCTCCCACATCTGGTCATCGTGGTGCCAAACTCACGTATGAAATATTGCGTGATTATGCTTTTTGGCTACACATGTTGAAAGATGTTCAAACCTACTGTCAAGGTTGTTTAATCTGTCCACAGTTCCAACCCACTGCGCCAATGCATAGAGCACCATTGCAGAAAAGGGGGATGGTAATGCCATGGTCAGATATACAAATTGATTTTATTAGTCCAGTGACTAGGTCATCAAGAGGTAACAAATACATTTTAACAGTGACATGCCTGTTCACTAAATGAGTAGAGTGCATCAGTGCACCTAACAATAGTGCTGAAACATGTGCAGCATTGCTCATCAACCACGTGTTTTCCAGATTTGGTTTACCCCAAAGAATCGAATCAGATCGGGGAACCTACTTCACTAGCAAAGTGATGACAAAAATGTGGAAAATACTAGGGGTTAAAAGAAAACTCCATATTGCTTATAGAGCTGCCTCAAGTGGTGGTGTAGAGCTTTACAACCAGTCCATTGTTAAAATCCTCAAAAAGTTTGTGAGTGAAACGGGTAAAGACTGGGATGTAAAACTACCTCTAGTCTTAATGGCATTAAGAGCAACTCCAAGTAGTGCTACCAAGATGTCACCTTTTGAATGATGACTGGTAGAAGAATGGTTGTACCCCAGCATCTGCTGTACCGTACATCAGACCAAAACTTGATAAATGCTGCCAATACATATCAATATGTGGAGAACATAAGGAAGCACCTGCAATATGCCTTTGCATTTGCTCAAAGGAATTTAGAAAGATCCGCAACTGCCACTAAAACCTATTATGATCTCAAAACGTCCAAAAAGGAATATGAAATAAATGATAAAGTTTATCTTTATAACTTTGGCAGAGATCAGGTTAGGGAGAAGAAATTTCTTCCATCATGGAAAGGTCCCTTTTCATTACCGACAAAATATCTCCAGTGGCCTATAAAATAAGGATCCCCAAAAATGAAAGTTTCATAGATAAATGGGTCCATATCAATAAATTGCTGGCATGTCATCCTAGGTCCCAACTACAAGTCATAGAGGGAGAATGAAGTGTCATATCCCCAAATGCACTAAAAACTAACAGCTAGATTTAGAGTTCTGCGGCCAAAGGGGTGCGTTAGCTATGCGTGTATTTTGTTTTTTAAACAATGGGGCAGTTTGAGCTGAAAAAAACCTTACACCTGCAAAAAAGCAGCGTTCAGCTCCTAACGCAGCCCCATTATTTCCTATGGGGAAACACTTCCTAAGTCTGCACCTAACACCCTAACATGTACCCTTAGTCTAAACACCCCTAACCTTACACTTATTAACCCCTAATCTGCCGCCCCCGTTATCGCTGACCCCTGCATATTTTTTTTTAACACCTAATCTGCCGCTCCGTACACCGCCGCAACCTACGTTATCACTATGTACCCCTAATCTGTCGCCCCTAACACCGCCGACCCCTATATTATATTTATTAATCCCATATCTGCCGCCCCCAACGTCGCCGCCACCTACCTACAATTATTAACCCATAATCTGCCGACCGGACCTCACCACTACTCTAATAAATGTATTAACCCCTAAAGCTAAGTCTAAACCTAACCCTAACACCCCCCTAAATTAAATATAATTTAAATCTAACGAAATAAAATAATTCTTATTAAATAAATTAATCCTATTTAAAGCTAAATACTTACCTGTAAAATAAACCCTAATATAGCTACAATATAAATAATAATTATATTGTAGCTATTTTAGGATTAATATTTATTTTACAGGCAACTTGGTATTTATTTTAACCAGATACAATAGCTATTAAATTGTTAATAACTATTTAATAGCTACCTAGTTAAAATAAATACAAAATTACCTGTAAAATAAATCCTAACCTAAGTTACAATTAAACCTAACACTACACTATCAATAAATTAATTAATTAAATAAACTATCTACAATTATCTACAATTAAATCAACTAAACTAAATTACAAAAACAAACACTAAATTACAAAAACAAACATTAAATTACCAAAAATAAAAAAAGATTACAAGAATTTTAAACTAATTACACCTACTCTAAGCCCCCTAAAAAAATAACAAAGCCCCCCAAAATAAAAAATGCCCTACCCTATTCTAAAATAAAAATTGTAAAGCTCTTTTACCTTACCAGCCCTTAAAAGGGCCTTTTGCGGGGCATGCCCCAAAGAATTCTGCTCTTTTGCCTGAAAAAAAAACATACAATACCCCCCCAACATTACAACCACCACCCACATACCCCTAATCTAACCCAAAACCCCCTTAAATAAACCTAACACTAAGCCCCTGAAGATCTCCCTACCTTGTCTTCATCATGCTGGGTATCACCGATCCGTCCAGAAGAGGGTCCGAAGTCTTCATCGTATCCGGCAAGAAGAGCTCCTCCAGAGGGTCCAAAGTCTTCCTCCTATCTGGGCAGAAGAGGAAATCCGGACCAGCAGACATCTTCATCCAAGCGGCATCTTCTATCTTCTTCCATCCGGCGCGGAGCGGGTCCATGTTCAAGCAGCCGACGCAGAGCCATCCTTCTTCACTGACGAACTAACGACGAATGAAGGTTCCTTTAAGGGACGTCATCTTGTAATTTTTGTAATTTAGTGTTTTTTTTTTTTGTAATTTAGTGTTTGTTTTTTTTGTAATTTAGTTTAGTTGATTTAATTGTAGATAATTGTAGATAGTTTATTTAATTAATTTATTGATAGTGTAGTGTTAGGTTTAATTGTAACTTAGGTTAGGATTTATTTTACAGGTAATTTTGTATTTATTTTAACTAGGTAGCTATTAAATAGTTATTAACTATTTAATAGCTATTGTACCTGGTTAAAATAAATACCAAGTTGCCTGTAAAATAAATATTAATCCTAAAATAGCTACAATATTATTATTTATATTGTAGCTATATTAGGGTTTATTTTACAGGTAAGTATTTAGCTTTAAATAGGATTAATTGAATTAATAAGAATTATTTTATTTTGTTAGATTATATTAAATTATATTTAATTTAGGGGGGTGTTAGGGTTAGGTTTTGACTTAGCTTTAGGGGTTAATACATTTATTAGAGTAGCGGCGAGGTCCGGTCGGCAGATTAGGGGTTAATAAGTGTAGGTAAGGTAGCGGCGACGTTGGGGGGGGGGCAGATTAGGGGGTAATAAATATTATGTAGGGGTCGGCGGTGTTAGGGGCAACAGATTAGGGGTACATAGGGATAATGTAGGTGGCGGCGGTGTGCGGTCGGGAGATTAGGGGTTAAAAAAAATTAATAGAGTGGCGGAGATGTGGGGGGACCTCGGTTTAGGGGTACATAGGTAGTTTATGGTTGTTAGTGTACTTTAGAGCACAGTAGTTAAGAGCTTTATGAACCGGCGTTAGCCCAGAAAGCTCTTAACTCCTGGCTTTTTTCTGCGGCTGGAGTCTTGTCGTTAGAGTTCTAATGCTCACTTCAGCCAAGACTCTAAATACCAGCGTTAGAAAGATCCCATTGAAAAGATAGGATACGCAATTTACATAAGGGGATCTGCGGTATGGAAAAGTTGCGGCTGGAAAGTGAGCATTAGACCCTTTCCTTGCTGACTCTAAATACCAGCGGGCGGTAAAAACCAGTGTTAGGACCCCCTAACGCTGGTTTTGACGGCTAACGCAGAACTCTAAATCTAGGCGATACTGTAGTTTAAAGATGCCTAGCTGATAAACATGAAGGATAAAAAAATGGACAGACTTTCTACATAGAAGACTGTCTATGATGCATACGGCCGACATCCTCACCAAGTACAACTGACTTTGATCCAATTCAAATACATGTGTCTTAAATATATTTGAATTTGAAAGGGGGAATTATGTCAGGGTACAGGTAAATACACACACACACATATATATATATATATATATATATATATATGTCAATAGGACAGTGGTTCTGTAACTTGCTGAGACTGGTGATCTGATTTTGGCTGCCAGCCTTGGGAACATTTCACTAAGCAAGAAGCTGAAAACTTTACCTTGATATATGCAATAACTTTCCTTCAAATGAGACGACCTAGAGACCGCTACGAATTGGTTCAATTTGTTGATGTATAATTGTTCTAAATTTCTTTTAAATTTGAAACAAGGGTTACTGGCGAGAACACAGTCAATTTGTATTTAATAGAGTTAAAAAGCAGTTTATATTTTAGCTTATTTTCAGACTGTATATGGTTAAACTAATCCTAAATTTTAAGTTGTTTATCTGTGCAAATATATAGTTATAACTCAGAATTGGGTTCTTACATAAATAATATATATAACTTCTAGTGTTTAAATTAGAGTATATTGACTGTCCTACTGTTTAGAATAGTGCCAGTCTGAATGTTTAGTGGTTTATATTTAGCCTCATTGTGTTAACTGAATGAAATTCAATTGTGAGTAAGGCTGGTTTTAAAGATAAATTTGCATGAGCTTTGCATAGCATATTTTAAATAGTTTTTGTTTTAACGCATATCATATTGACTCCTATTTTGATCCTTACAATTAAAAATATATATATCAATGTGTTCATAGTTATTTACTAATAATAAAGAATTCAGATATTTAGATTAATTTTATTGTCTTAGCAAATGTATGTTTCATTGTGGGTTTAGTTTAAAGAAAGATTGTTAAATATATCAGTTATAACCCTGCTATATACTCACATATTATTTGGAGAGTACTACTAAGATTTTATAAATATACTGACAATACATGAACTGGGGTTAAATACTACCTAGAGTCAGTCTCTCTCTCTCATCCCAAAAAAGTTGATTCTAGACCACTGCAACTAAACAACTTGAGAAAAATGTTCAGAGACTATAAAACTCATACTGTCTATATTTCAGATGGATTTATTATTATGCTGTGTGCCTTATTTAACACTTTAGCTGCCGGTGGAAGTAAACAGTGCAATGCAATGAAGCCCTTCACAGGTTACAATGAGTTACTGTTAGATATAAATATGGTGATTGAACCACCACAAGCAAACATTAAATTGAGCCCCATAGCACGCTAAAAAGCCCCATTAATAAAGGCTGCTTCCCATGCTCCTTCCGTCCACTTACTTTTAGCTCTGATTGCTGTAGAAAGTCGCCATTCTCCTGCCTGGACTGGAAGTTCCACCCCTGGATGTGCCCCTTGCCTGTCCTCTCCTCTCACTTGCTGCCTTGTGCCCACTGCCTGCCCTCTCCTCTCACTTGCTGCTACGTTTTGTGCTGACCAGGCTCCTCCTCCCTCACTGTGACATCACGTGGCTCTCACTCGCACAGCAAAATCTGTGCGGTTAGGAAGGTTAGGAGCTGGGTTGGGGGCGGCGCTACAGGGCACTAAGAAATAAGTGCTATGGGCTTGAAGCCTATACTTCTATTTATCACACGTGCGGTGCGATAGAAGTAAAAACAGCAATTTATTTTTTTGTGCAAAATTTGACTGGAACATTTTGGGTTGAATAAATATAATTTTTCCAATAGGGGTGCTATTGGAAAAATTATATTTATTTAGCCAAAAAGTTTTTTTTTTGGTTTTGTGCTTTTTCCTCTCAGGGCTCTCAGAAGGTTCAAGTGCGCCTGTGCACATATAGAGGAGCCTCCACTGCTACTAGGTATACTTTTCAACAAGGAATACCAAGAGAATGAAGCAAAATAGATGATATAATTAAATTAGAAAATTAAAACAAACCCTTTTCTAAAAAAGAGTGTGTAACAGCGCTAAAGTAAAACAAAATGAATTAACTCAAGTTGTTACTAATATATAAAATGTATTTAATATATGAATATGTGGCAATACTATTTGAAAATAAAAATAACAAAATACAGATATCAAACAAAGTACAAAAAATACTTGCACTGATTAGAATATGTGATAAGGAAAGTCTCTCCATGGAGGTCAGCAAACTCCAATTCAGGACACAGAAACACCGGCCACTGGATCCTCTACAAAGCACTACGCGTTTCAAGGAAACCTCTTCATCAGGTATATGAATTGTGATTCTGGTAACCTTCCTTTATAGCGGGCATTTTAATTAGCCCTCCCATTAAGACAGAAATATTTGTCATTTTATAACGTTATGAGTAAATCGATTGCCGTATCTAAGACCAGATCGGCAGAGGTAATTTATTAAAAATAACTTTTTTGTCTTTATATACATAGTACATTATAGAATGGAAATACATAATACATTAATGTGTTATGGATACAAGGAGCGCCTGTAATATAGGCAAATTATATTATCAAATGTATGTATTTAATAAAACATATACTGTATATGTAAACATGTTATGGATCCAAAATAAACTTATATAATAATATAAAACGTAATAAATGGTATTGACCTACTGCATAGTCATATGCATAGGTTATAACCTACTTAAAACAATGAATATAAACAATGAATATAAAAATGAATAATTAAAAGTTAATGTATAGTCCAGTCCTGATAAGTATTCCTAGTCCAATGATGAAAAAAATGACTGATTCCTTAGAAATAGTGAGTGTCTCACAAAAATAGTGGATATGTGAAGAAAAACATTTAAAAATAATAAAAGTAAAAAAATTAATGAAAAAGTGTTCAAACCATATATATATATATATATATATATATATATGTATGTATATATAATAGCAATTGGTGAAGGATCCAAACGGATGGGTTCCGTATCCAGCAAAAACTTCACACAGCAGGCACAGCAGGAATATATAATCTGTTTAATGTGTAAATATTTACACATTAAATGGATTATATATTCCTGCTTTGTGAAGTTTCTGCTGGATATGGAACCCATCCGTTTGGATCCTTCACCACTTGCTATTGTTTGTTTATTTAGCAGTGCACCAGGTTGTTGCTGTTCTGAGGAGTGCCGTTTCCACTACGCTCTTTATATATATATATATATATATATATATATATATATATGAAAACAATAAAAAAATAATAAAAAAATGCAATCATTAAAAATTCCTGTGAAAAAAATCAAAATGTGAGAAAAAAATGCAAGAAAAAATGCAAGAAAAAAAGGAAAAATATATGTGTGTAAAGTTTTGTTCCCGAATGGTTAAATATGCCCTAGTGCTGATGAGATGGTCCTGTGTCTCCAAGGTTTATCCCTTCAAATTCTTCAAATCTTAAACCTATAGAAAAACAAATATAACATAGTACAGTACTGCTAAAACAAATTAGTCAGCAATCAAAAAGAAGCTTACCATGTATGTCAACGCGTTTCGGCCCTTAATGTGGGACTTTTTCAAAACTATAAATGGTGTATTATGGTTGCTTCTTTTATAGTTATGTACGTCCAATCATTTAAAAAAATTGCATCTAAAGTGTCAAATGTATACATATTTAACATCGATGTTACATATATTACTAGTCCTCATATGTCAAAGGATCTGATATATATGGTACACTTGTCCATACTTAAGGAAGACAGTTGTAGTATTCCTTAGAAAGTTTTCTTTGAGTAATTCCATTATTTCATCACTCAAAACTTTCTAAGGAATACTAAAACTGTCTTCCTTAAGTATGGACAGGTGCACCATATATAACAGATCCTAGTATATTTGACATATGATGACTAGTAATATATGTAACATCGATGTTAAATATGTATACATTTGACACTTTAGATGCAAATTTTTCAAATACTCTTTTATTTTACAAAGGACTTAGATTAAAGACAGTATATGGTTAAAGTTTTGACCACAAATTCCTCTTATAAAATTATATATATGTATTTTGGATATATTTTATTGTTCAGAGGTAAAATTGTATATTCATCCTGTATAGTATCAAATGAACATTTAAATATGAGTTTTTAGCTGTTAATTGTTATTCTAAGTCAGTTAACTAAAAAATAGGCACCTACATGGAAATTAATGAAACACATATTGATTTTATCTGATTTTATTACAATTTTATCACATTGATTCATGTATATTCAGATATATCCTATATCTTAGATAACTGTTAAATTTCAACCTAGTAATTATGGTAACTTGCTGGCTATGTCGGGTTGACTGCTGGTCATGAAGGACAAAACCAAAAGTGATACTCAGATTGGACGGCGATACCGGAAGTGATGTCACAAGTTATGACGTCACTTCTGGCTTGCCGATTTTTAATACACACGGTATGAACAAACATTTTTTTGAAACATCATATATCCCATATCTTAAATAACTGTCAAACTCCAACCTAGTAATTATGATAACTTGCTGTTTATGGCGGGTTGACTGTTAATTATGAAGGATAAAACCGAAAGTGACAGATTGGACGGCGATACCGGAAGTGACGTAACAAGTTATGACGTCACTTCCGGCTTGCCGATTTTCAATACACACGGTAAGAATAAACATTTTATTGAAACATCTTACAAAATCCCAAAAGCCAGTGTATATAAAAAATCTCAAAAAATCACAGTTAAACTTAGAGATATATATCAAGGTTTATGATCAAGTGGAGAAAAAGTTCCATATGAGAATTAGTTATAAAACGGAAAGTAAAAACAAGGAAAGTATCACTTCCGTTTTTTTTTGTAAACAATACCACATGACTTTTTTGGCGCCAAAATAACGGCGACAATGATTGGACGTACATAACTATAAAAGAAGCTGCCATAATACACCATTTATAGTCTTGAAAAAGGCCCACATTAAGGGCCGAAACGCGTTAACATACATGGTAAGCTTCTTTTTTATTGCTGACTAAGTTGTTTTAGCAGTACTGTACTATGTTATATTTGTTTTTCTATAGGTTTAAGATTTGAAGAATTTGAAGGGATTAACCTTGGAGACACAGGACCATCTCATCAGCACTTTTTTAAAACTTTTAATTAGGGAATACAAATAAGGAGGAATTGTTTTCACAAAGCCCACCACTAGGGAATATTTAACCATTTGGGAACAAAACTTTACACACATATATTTTTCCTTTTTTTCTTGCATTTTTTCTCACATTTTGATTTTTTCACAGGAATTTTTAATGATTGCATTTTTTTTTAAATATTTTTTGATTGTTTTTATATATATATATATATATATATATATATATATATATATATATGGTTTTGAACACTTTTTCATAACTTTTTTTACTTTTATTATTTTTAAATGTTTTTCTTCACATAGCCACTATTTTTGTGAGACACTCACTATTTCTAAGGAATCAGTAATTTTTTAAATCATTGGACTAGGAATATTTATCAGGACTGGACTATACATTAATTTTTAATTATTCATTTTTATATTCATTGTTTATATTCCTTGTTTTAAGTAGGTTATAACCTATGCATATGACTATGCAGTAGGTCAATACCGTTTATTACGTTTTATATTATTATATAAGTTTATTTTGAATCCATAACATTTTTACATATACAGGTGGCCCTTGGTTTACGACGGTTCAATTTACGCCGTTTCAGAATAACGCCCTTTTTTTTGCTATTGAAAAGCATTGATTGCTATTGAAAGCATTAGCACATGCATACATTAAAATAGCCAGTAGGTGGAGCTGTCCGTTTGTGTTGCAGCAAACACATGCAAAGAAAAGCAAGCCAGACATGATCAATGGATCACCTTTCAAAGGAACAAGATCTAGCAGCCACTTCCCTTAGATGCAGACTCAATGCAGAGAACTGTTTGCAGAAAAAGGCAAGTAAAAAATGTTTTTTTTCTTAATTAAACTTTTGAACAGTCTGTTGTGTGATTAAACACAGGCAGGCTAATCAGTGTATAACCAGACCTGAGCAATGGATCCGTTTTTAAAGGAACAAGATCTAGCAGCCACTTCCCTTAGCTGCAGAAAAATGCAAGTAATAAAACATTTTTCTTCATTAAACTTAGTTTGATGATGATACAGTCTGTTGTGTGATTATTTTGTTTTTGTTCATTAAACTTAGATTGATGATGATGATACAGTCTGTGTTTGTGTGATTATTTTATTAGGTGCGGTTTAGCAAATGTTTTTGTTCATTAAACTTAGATTGATGATGATGCAATCTATCGGCTAGATATAGAGTTTTGTCGGTAAGGACCCGCGTATCTAACGCTGGCTTTTTTCTGTACGCACCTTTAAAATAACTCTGGTATTGAGAGTCCACAGAATGGCTGCGTTAGGCTCCAAAAAAGGAGCGTAGAGCATATTTAACGCAACTTCAACTCTCGATACCAGAGTTGCTTACGGACGCGGCCAGCCTCAAAAACGTTCTCGTGCACGATTCCCCCTTAGGAAACAATGGGGCTGTTTGAGCTGAAAAAAAACCTAACACCTGCAAAAAAGCCGCGTTCAGCTCCTAACGCAGCACCATTGTTTCCTATGGGGAAACACTTCCTACGTCTGCACCTAACACTCTAACATGTACCCCGTGTCTAAACACCCCTAACCTTACACTTATTAACCCCTATTCTGCCGCCCCCGCTATCGCTGACCCCTGTATATTATTTTTAACCCCTAATCTGCCGCTCCGTAAACCGCCGCTACTTACATTATCCCTATGTACCCCTAATCTGCTGCCCCTAACACTGCCGACCCCTATATTATATTTATTAACCCCTAATCTGCCCCCCACAACGTCGCCTCCACCTGCCTACACTTATTAACCCCTAATCTGCCGAGCGGACCGCACCGCTATTATAATAAAGTTATTAACAACTAATCCGCCTCACTAACCCTATAATAAATAGTATTAACCCCTAATCTGCCCTCCCTAACATCGCCGACACCTAACTTCAATTATTAACCCTTAATCTGCCGACTGGAGCTCACCGCTATTCTGATAAATGTATTAACCCCTAAAGCTAAGTCTCACCCTAACACCCCCCTAAATTAAATATAATTTTAATCTAACAAAATTAATTAACTCTTCTTAAATAAATTATTCCTATATAAAGCTAAATACTTACCTGTAAAATAAATCCTAATATAGCTACAATATAAATTATAATTATATTATAGCTATTTTAGGATTAATATTTATTTTACAGGTAACTTTGTATTTATTTTAACCGGGTACAATAGCTATTAAATAGTTAAGAACTATTTAATAGCTAAAATAGTTAAAATAATTACAAATTTACCTTTAAAATAAATCCTAACCTAAGTTACAATTAAACCTAACACTACACTATCAATAAATAAATAAAATACCTATAATTATCTACAATTAAACCTTACACTACACTATCAATAAATAAATTAAATACAATTCCTACAAATAAATACAATGAAATAAACTAACTAAAGTACAAAAAATAAAAAAGAACTAAGTTACAAAAAATAAAAAAATATTTACAAACATTAGAAAAATATTACAACAATTTTAAACTAATTACACCTACTCTAAGCCCCCTAATAAAATAACAAATCCCCCCAAAATAAAAAAATGCCCTACCCTATTCTAAATTACTAAAGTTCAAAGCTCTTTTACCTTACCAGCCCTGAACAGGGCCCTTTGCGGGGCATGCCCCAAGAAGTTCAGCTCTTTTGCCTGTAAAAAAAAACATACAATACCCCCCCCAACATTACAACCCACCACCCACATACCCCTAGTCTAACCCAAACCCCCCTTAAATAAACCTAACACTAAGCCCCTGAAGATCTTCCTACCTTATCTTCACCATACCAGGTTCACCGATCGATCCAGAAGAGCTCCTCCGATGTCCTGATCCAAGCCCAAGCGGGGGGCTGAAGAGGTCCATGATCCGGCTGAAGTCATCATCCAAGCGGGAGCTGAAGAGGTCCATTATCCGGCTGAAGTCTTCATCCAAGCGGGAGCTGAAGAGGTCCATGATCCGGATGAAGTCTTCTATCAACAGCATCTTCAATCTTCTTTCTTCAGGATCCATCATCTTCCATCCGACGCGGAACATCCTCTTCTCCCGACGCCTACTAGCCGAATGACGGTTCCTTTAAATGACGTCATCCAAGATGGCGTCCCTCGAATTCCGATTGGCTGATAGGATTCTATCAGCCAATCGGAATTAAGGTAGGAATATTCTGATTGGCTGATGGAATCAGCCAATCAGAATCAAGTTCAATCCGATTGGCTGATTCAATCAGCCAATCAGATTGAGATTGCATTCTATTGGCTGTTCCGATCAGCCAATAGAATGTGAGCTCAATCTGATTGGCTGATCGGATCAGCCAATCGGATTGAACTTGATTCTGATTGGCTGATTCCATCAGCCAATCAGAATTTTCCTACCTTAATTCCGATTGGCTGATAGAATCCTATCAGCCAATCGGAATTCGAGGGACGCCATCTTGGATGACGTCATTTAAAGGAACCATCATTCGGCTAGTAGGCGTCGGGAGAAGAGGATGTTCCGCGTCGGATGGAAGATGATGGCTCCCGAAGAAAGAAGATTGAAGATGCCGTTGATAGAAGACTTCATCCGGATCATGGACCTCTTCAGCTCCCGCTTGGATGAAGACTTCAGCCGGATCATGGACCTCTTCAGCTTCCGCTTGGATGATGACTTCAGCCTGATCATGGACCTCTTCAGCCCCCCGCTTGGGCTTGGATCAGGACATCGGAGGAGCTCTTCTGGATCGATCGGTGAACCTGGTATGGTGAAGATAAGGTAGGAAGATCTTCAGGGGCTTAGTGTTAGGTTTATTTAAGGGGGGTTTGGGTTAGATTAGGGGTATGTGGGTGGTGGGTTGTAATGTTGTGGGGGGGGGTATTGTATGTTTTTTTTTACAGGCAAAAGAGCTGAACTTCTTGGGGCATGCCCCGCAAAGGGCCCTGTTCAGGGCTGGTAAGGTAAAAGAGCTTTGAGCTTTAGTAATTTAGAATAGGGTAGGGCATTTTTTTATTTTGGGGGGCTTTGTTATTTTATTAGGGGGCTTAGAGTAGGTGTAATTAGTTTAAAATCGTTGTAATATTTTTCTGATGTTTGTAAATATTTTTTTATTTTTTGTAACTTAGTTCTTTTTTATTTTTTGTACTTTAGTTAGTTTATTTCATTGTAGTTATTTGTAGGTATTTTATTTAATTAATTTATTGATAGTGTAGTGTTAGGTTTAATTGTAGGTAATTGTAGGTATTTTATTTAATTTATTTATTGATAGTCTAGTGTTAGGTTTAATTGTAACTTAGGTTAGGATTTATTTTACAGGTAATTTTGTAATTATTTTAACTAGGTAGCTATTAAATAGTTCTTAACTATTTAATAGCTATTGTACCTGGTTAAAATAAATACAAAGTTACCTGTAAAATAAATATAAATCCTAAAATAGCTATAATATAATTATAATTTATATTGTAGCTATATTAGGATTTATTTTACAGGTAAGTATTTAGCTTTAAATAGGAATAATTTATTTAATAAGAGTTAATTAATTTCGTTAGATTTAAATTATATTTAATTTAGGGGGGTGTTAGTGTTAGGGTTAGACTTAGCTTTAGGGGTTAATACATTTATTAGAATAGCGGTGAGCTCCGGTCGGCAGATTAGGGGTTAATGTTTGAAGTTAGGTGTCGGTGATGTTAGGGAGGGCAGATTAGGGGTTAATACTATTTATTATAGGGTTAGTGAGGCGGATTAGGGGTTAATAACTTTATTATAATAGCGGTGCGGTCCGGTCGGCAGATTAGGGGTTAATAAGTGTAGGCAGGTGGAGGCGACGTTGAGGGTGGCAGATTAGGGGTTAATAAATATAATATAGGGGTCGGCGGTGTTAGGGGCAGCAGATTAGGGGTACATAGCTATAATGTAGGTGGCGGCGCTTTGCGGTCGGCAGATTAGGGGTTAATTATTGTAGGTAGCTGGCGCCGACGTTGTGGGGGGCAGGTTAGGGGTTAATAAATATAATACAGGGGTCGGCGGTGTTAGGGGCAGCAGATTAGGGGTACATAAGTATAACGTAGGTGGCGGTCGGCAGATTAGGGGTTAAAATTTTTTAATTGAGTGTCGGTGATGTGGGCGGACCTCGGTTTAGGGGTACATAGGTAGTTTATGGGTGTTAGTGTACTTTAGAGCACAGTAGTCAAGAGCTTTATGAACCGGCGTTAGCCCAGAAAGCTCTTAACTACTGACTTTTTCCTGCGGCTGGAGTTTTGTCGTTAGATTTCTAACGCTCACATCAGACACGGCGCTAAATAACGCAAATGACGTAAGGGGATCTGCGGTATGGAAAAGTCGTGGCTGAAAAGTGAGCGTTAGACCCTTTTTTGACTGACTCCAAATACCGGCGGTAGCCTAAAACCAGTGTTAGGAGCCTCTAACGCTGGTTTTCACGGCTACCGCCAAACTCCAAATCTAGGCCTAAATTATTAGGTTTATAATGCTGTTTTGCATTTAAAGTCTTCATTTCAAAGCTTTAAAAATAATGTATTAGGTGTTATTTATGTCAGTTTTGAGATGGGCCTGGAACCTAACTCCCTCACTTCCTATTGACTTACATTATAAACTGAGTTTCAATTTACAACGGTTTCGATTTACAACCATTCCTTCTGGAACCTAACCCCGGCGTAAACTGAGGGCTACCTGTATATGTTTTATTAAATACATACAATTGATAATATCGTTTGTCTTTGCCTTTATTACAGGCGCTCCTTGTATCCATAACACATTACTATATTTTTTAGGGGTTCCTAGGGACCCTTTTCTCAAGGAGCTATAAGACATCAGTTTAGGTAAGCGCTGGGGGATAAATTTAATTAAATACATAATACATTATAAAGTGGAAATACAAACAATAAGTATCCAATGATTCGCAATGATTTTTGCGAACATTCTAGCTGACCTATCGGAAAAACATCCATTAGAGATTGGGAGTCACATCTCACAGTCAATTGGCTGTGGAGGGTGATGTAATGTCTGTTAAAAACAGTCTTCAGCGGACGCGGAAAAAGCTTTTGACAGCGTCTGCTGGCATTTTCTCAAAGCAATTCTCCTGAAATTCTCCTGAAATTCGGTATGGACATTAATTTTATTTTAAAAGTTTTTGCCCTCTATGCTGGCCCATCTGCTAGAGTGAGGGTGAACGGCACGCTCTCTCAACCTTTTTCAATTTCGAATGGCACCCGACAGGGATGCCCGCTTTCTCCACTACTCTTCTCTTGTCTAGTAGAAGCTCTGGCCATACAAATTCAATCCCTTGATTCGGTAGAAGGACTAAGAATAGAAGACTCCTCACACAAAATAATGTTATATGCAGACGACATTCTTTTCTTCCTATCCAACCTGGTTAAATCTATTCCCATACTCCTACACACACTCAAAGAATTCCACGATGTCTCCAACTTTCTTATTAATAGCTCTAAATCTGAAATATTAAACGTTTCACTCCCCCACACAGATATGCAAATAATTAAAGAAATCTGCCCATTCAACTGGCAACCCAAAAAAAATGAAATACTTAGGAATATATTTGACTCCAACTTTAAAAGACCTATACGACACTAACTATAAAACATTACACAAAAAGCTAATTACAGAAATGTCATCATGGCACTCACAAAATTTCTCATGGCTTGGTAGAATTAATGCATTCAAGATGAACATTCTCCCCAAAATTCTATATCTCCTACAAACACTTTCAATACCCTTGCCACCCCTATTCCTCAAAACCTTGCAAAGCCAAATCTTCAAATATATTTGGAATAAAAAGCCTGCTATAATCAATAAGCATATAATGTGTCTTCCACGCTCCCAGGGTGGATTGGGTGTTCCGAATCTGACCAAATATAGGCAAACAAACTTCCTGCAAAGAGTAATAGACTGGTTCTCTAATTATGACCATAAGTCATGGGTTAAGCTTGAACACAATATAGCCGGAGCTTCCCGCCTGGGCACCCTATGTTGGGGTCCTAAACTCACTAAACAAAAGCTCTCCACTCTTCCCCGGCTAACTCAGGAAACATTCATAGCATGGGACAAACCTCTTATATATAACTTTCCAGCAGACCCTCACCCCTAACCCCTCTCACAGACAACCCAGAATTTTTAACAGGCCTTGGAAATATTGGACGGGCTGTCAAAAGAACACATAGGTCTCTTATGGCACTATATCTAGGTAATGAACAAAGATGGTACACAGTTGATGAATTGGTGGAGAAGGGACTAACATGTATGCAGAACTCGTTTAAATTAAGACAATGCCACTTATATATTACTAACCACCCAGACAAAAGAAATATGATGAGACCTTTAACCCCGTTTGAATCCCTTTGTAGTCTGCAGTCCCCACCTAGGCACTCCTTGTCTCTTACATATAACATATTGCAATCGCAAACACAAGGGCTAACCCCTTATTATATTGAGAGATGGGAACAGGAACTAGATATCACCGTCCACCCATTAGATTTAAATAGTATCTTCACCAACATCACTAAAACCTCTATATCCAGTAGAGTTTTGGAAATGAACTATAAAATACTACATAGGTGGTACCTTACTCCAGTAATATGCCAGAAATTGTTTAAGCAAAACAGTGATAGATGTTGGTGCTGCCTTATCCATAAAGGGATGATGGCGCACATATGGTGGCAATGCCCCCTGATCTTACCTTATTGGCAACAAATCATTACAGAGTCCTCTAAAAGTTTTAGCCCTGGGATTAGGAACGACCCACTTCTGTGGCTGTTTAACCTCACCCCCAAGAAATTAAACTCATGCCACACAAGATTACTATATATCCTAGTCAATAGTGCGAAATCCCTAATTGCAAAAAGTTGGAAAACAACCTAAGTACCTAGTGTAGCCCAGTGGATTGACCACTGTAATATAGTATTAGGTTTGGAAGAATATGCATATATTAAAATCAGGCAAAAATTTTGTGGGAATCCTTTCTCTCTGAGAGATTCCGTGACCCCCCTTCATGATGTGTTATGAATACAAGGTTTGATAATCTTTTGTTATTTTCTTGCTTTTTGGATACTAATGTGATATCGGTTTATTGACCATTTTCCTGTCACTGATTGTTGAAGATTTTGTATAAAATTAGGATATGTACAAATGACTGTTTTCTTTTTGATCAATAGATTGTAATTTGTTTAAAGTCTGTACATTTTCTTTACAATGAAAATATTTTGGAGAAAAAAAAAAAACTTTCTTGATTGTACACAATTTGATTGACGTGCCAAACAGCAAATTGATGTGTTCCATAAGCCAGCCTTTTCAAAATTAGAATAGAAGCTGAGTGACAACTCTCACAACCAATAATATGCAAAAAATATGTGGTGACGTTTTTAAACCAATAGTATTTGCGCCTGGTTGTGTTGATTTGTCAGACAGCCGATATCACATGATAAGAAATGAAACATAATAACAGATAAAAAAAAGGCTGTTAGCGTATCTAACAACCAATGTGGCATAGCAAAAAAATGTAACAAAATTACAAAGAATATATATATATCTGACAGCCAATATCACAATATAGTAACCAAAGAAGGGGAAATCTGCAATCTAATAAAGAGATCGTAACGCAGTTCAATAAAAAATTTTTTTTCATACATAGATCACCCTTAAAAGATTGATAATGCAGAAAACAAACATTCTTATTCAAAAAAATTGTATATTCAACATATCTTACTAATATGGCAACTCTATATTTAACTCTAAATATATATTGAAAAAATGTATTAATTTTGCAATATATATCGAGAGTAAATGTGTTATACGGTGTGGATCATTATCGATTTTTCTTATTGGTTTAAGATTCTTTCAATAAAGTAAGCAAAAGAGACAAAAAGAGCTCATATGTTTTCTTGTTGGGAACATTTCATGATTCAAGATATTAAAAGTCCCAGATCAACAAGAAAAAAACAAATAAAGATGTTTTTTGTGATAACACATAATTATATAGTAATACCTATATATATATATATATATATATATATATATATATATATATATATTAAACAAAGTTGTTTAAAACTGCATGCTCTAGCTCAGACATCCTCAAACTTGGCCTTCCAGAGGTTTTGGAACTATATTTCATGGGAAATGTAGTTCCAAAACCTCTGGAGGGCCAAGTTTGAGAATGTCTGCGGTCTAGCTGAGTCATGAAAGAAATATATTGGGTTTTACTGGACAACAAGTAAAATGGACAATGCACTATGAAACAACAGTTACACATGAATTGCAAAAAAGTGCAATTTTACATATTTGTTAACAGATCTGATTAAATGACAATGTGGATTTTATGTAAAATACAAGTGCTGAGTTTGCCGTTAGAGAGCAAATCCATTTGTGTAAATGCATGAGAATATATGCATGACATGAAGGTTAAGGACATGACTTGTAGAAAAATATGCTTGCAAGGGCATCTTTTTTTTTATTCTACCTAAAAAAGTGTAAAAGAGAACAAAGTTGTAAAATAATAAACAGACAAGAAGAGTATAGTGGTGAGAGGGGAATTGAAATCATTTACAAAAGAGGAGTATACCTAAAAGTGTCGATTTGATTACTTTCTTATGCTGGCACATAAAATATTCTCCTTAAAGATCTCACAAAATGCTTTTGTAATATAATTAAATACAAAAAAAAGTGTTTTTACTCTGAAAACCTAAGATAAGTGTCATGAGATGTAAGACACAGCATAGAAGGTACAACGCTATTTTATTGCATAGCATAGAAGTATACAGTTTGCACAACACATCTAACTTAGTAACTGGGACATAGACAATAATGGCTATAAGCCACGCCCCCATCCGGTGACATCACCTTCCACTCTCATCACAATAATTATAAACTGGTGTTTCTCTGTCTGTGGTTTGTGTACCCCTAAGGATACATGGACCATAGGTAAGGGGTACGCAGAAGGGTTAGAATATCCAGATGCAGAGTCAGCCCTAGTGTTAGACCTTGCAGCTCGCATTTGCTTTTTATGTACGGCTTTGTGCAGTGTGTTACTGTGTTGAGTTGGTAGAGAAGCATAGGAAGATGTGCACCTGTGAGCTGTGTCCCTGACATTCTGCCAAAACCAGCATTATATCTGGCGACTACATGTCCTAACATGCAGTGCTGCTAGACAAGAGGTATGCTTGGGGGTTAAATTGCATACCTTCCAGACCATTTTTCCTGTATATGAAGCTCAAATAAAAAAGTGCCATTGATGACTAAGAAAAGAAATTTGAGAATTATATTTTTATACAAAAAAGGAAACATTGATAACATGAAGTTTGATTTTTTAGACCAATACATGGTTTGCATTTTAGAAATGAATTACATTTTACTTTAAGATTTCCTTTTATAAAGGTACAGCCCAAGAAGCTGAATGGAATGACTTTAAAATCTTCTGATACCTTGTAGGTAAAAAAAAGGTAAACAAATATTTCAGACATAAATATTCACTTACAGTATTTTTTATTTGTAGTCTTCTCTCTCTCTCTCTTTTCTCTCTTCTCACTCTGGCCCTGATATTCAAAACATCAGCAAATATAATGGGCTGAACCTCGCTGTTCTGATGAGTGGTGATGTGTCTCCCATAGGAAATAATAGGGGTCATGGCTTCATGCCTATGTAATCTTACTTTTACTGTACCTAAAATACATTCCTCACACTGGAAAGTCTCACCACTGAAAAGATGGCGTGACAGCTATGGCTAAAAACCTGTACCTAACCTGCAGGGCAGTGATTGGAATATATCACACTACTGACAATGTTTCCCAAGTAAAATGCAGGTTACTCAACGCCCAGCTAACTCCCACTGACATAAAAAGACAGTAGTAGCAACTATATAGTTTTACATAACTGCATAATGTTTAACATTGCAAATTTAAACAAATGAAAAAATAGACTTAAGTGACCAGCGCCAAAAAATATAAATTACTACAAACTCCAACTAGAAAAAATAGGTTACCCTCAAAGACCTACAGGACTAATCAATACAAAACACAAAGCACTAGGGAGAGCTGAAACCAGCTTAAGAGTAAGGATTATAGAATATATATAATAATAAAACACCTAACCTGATACTAATATGATACTACTATAATAGGCAATATGTATAATACATGTAAATATAATTTGTGAATTATGAATTATGTGTGAAAAAAATATTTTCAAAATTGGAAAAAATTATATATGAAAAAAATTCTATGTGAAAAAATTCAATTCTATAGAAGATGCCAGCAACAAATACTAGAATCGCATATCTATATATAAAAAACTTTATTACAATATAGGTCGACCTATTCAAGACATACAATAATAAATCACAAAATTAAGAAAAAAAGAAAATTAGTATAAAAAACTCCTTAAACCAAAAGTTCATGCATACGAAACAGTTCCCAGGAGTGGACGATTTTTCGGCTTGTTACTATGTGGACCCACGCTCATACAAGGATGCTGTTCTGTGTATAGTTGTAAGAGGAGCGTTCCCAGGATAAAAGAGGCAGTCGCAGCCAATGATGGTATTTCCCCTACGGACAAGGAATCCTCTTAGTAAATGTCACACAGCAAATAGCAGGGGAAGTTACATCCGTACTTACATAATAATAAGCAGCAACCGGCCTCCAAACTTGAACCAACGATCTGTGGACACACCTTCCAATAGTAACCAATGGCCACTGGAAACAGAAAAGCTTTAACAGGGAAAAGCAATTAGATATACTAGGCTAGAAACCCAGTGAATTTTTTGCAGCTTTCTTTTACAGGATATGCATTCTCGCTCCCAAGGCCTGTTTATAATGGCCAATACTGCACAAAAAACACCTAGCAGAGGGTTATTCAGCCACAAGATATCTGCACAAATAAAAAACTCCAAAGGTGTTGGAGTTAGTTTAAAATAGAGCAAATAGAGCAACGCGTTTCAAAATGTAATATCTTTTTCAAGCTCTTTTATCCTGGGAACGCTCCTCTTACAACTATACACAGAACAGCATCCTTGTATGAGCGTGGGTCCACATAGTAACAAGCCGAAAAATCGTCCACTCCTGGGAACTGTTTCGTATGCATGAACTTTTGGTTTAAGGAGTTTTTTATACTAATTTTCTTTTTTTCTTAATTTTGTGATTTATTATTGTATGTCTTGAATAGGTCGACCTATATTGTAATAAAGTTTTTTATATATAGATATGCGATTCTAGTATTTGTTGCTGGCATCTTCTATAGAATTGAATTTTTTCACATAGAATTTTTTTCATATATAATTTTTTCCAATTTTGAAAAGATTTTTTCACACATAATTCATAATTCACAATTTATATTTACATGTATTATACATATTGCCTATTATAGTAGTATCATATTAGTATCAGGTTAGGTGTTTTATTATTATATATATTCTATAATCCTTACTCTTAAGCTGGTTTCAGCGCTCCCTAGTGCTTTGTGTTTTGTATAAATTTAAACAAATGCACTTAAGTAAAAATATAAAGTTGCGGCTACTGACTTTTATAACATTTATATAATGAAAAATAAATATTGTTGTTTTTAAAAAAAAAGAACACGCAAAAAAACAGCTGTTTAAAAACAATACAATACTTAAAATAATATGCATTACACAATAAAACGCATGTAAATAAAACATTGTATATATATATATATATATATATATTTATATATATATATATATATATATATATATATATATATAATGGGTCTTTATACTAATAGCCACTTACGCACCCTTACCCCAAGAGCAACCTAACCCCACTACACGATTAACCCCTAATCTTCCATAATCCCATCACTATTAACCCCTAATATGCCGTAATTCCCATTGCTATTAACACCTTACAGTATTAACCCCCTTATTGCCACACCCCATCGCAAACTACCCCGCTACACTATTAACTGCTATTTCCCCATCACAATCTATCCCCTAAACTATTAACCCCCTAACCACCACAACACCCCATCGCAAACTACCCCTACACTGCTTAACCCCCTAACAGATAACTCCCCCCAAAACTCCTTACCTAAGACCCACTAAGTCACAAAAAAATTACAAATAAAAAAACACTACTTGTAAAAGCCCTATCATAAAACTAAAGTGCCCTTAACCCCCCCAAATAAATCCTATACTAAAACTAAAATCTACTCTAAAAATTGCCCTGAAATGGGCATTTTCTGGGCAGTGCCCTAGATTAAAGTAATTGCAGCTCTGTAGAAGATTGAAGATGGAAGAAGATGCATCAGATGTTAGAAGAGGACAGCCCCAGAGTACGTTTTTTTTGGGCGGAGGGCATTTTTTAGGATAGTAAAAGCGCTTAATCCCTTATGCCCTTCTCAGGGCAAAAAATATTTTTTTAGTATTATTTAAGAAAAGAAAATTATGTTCTACAAATCAAAAATTATAGCAACTCATAGCTAAAATCAGATCTAGTCATTCAAGGGCAGAGTCTAGAGTAATTTAATAATGTTACATTTTACACATGAGCACATATTATAAGGTCAAAGAGCTGTCATATTAATGCAGGCAACAAATCAGCTGCCATCGTCCTCAGAACGAAAAAGGACACAGAAGGGCTTTTGCTATAGTCTAAAAAAATCTCTCTTGTAAAATGAGAAATGATAACATTATATTATAGGAAGAAGTGATGAGTTATTTCATGCGCTGGGCATGAGACTTTAATTAGGAAAGGAATGAGCTAAGGCTGCTTTAAGGTATATTAAACACTTAAAGGGACATAAAACCCCAATTTTTTCTTTCATGATTAAGATAGAACATACAATTTTAAACAACTTTCCAATTTACTTCTATTATAATATTTTCTTTTTCTTTCTTGTTATCCTTTGCTAAAAAGCAGGAAGGTAAGAGCATGTGTCTTCATACTATGGGGCTATTTATCAATCTGCGAGCGGACATGATACGAAGTAGCGTATCATTTCCGCCGCACATCGATAAATGCCGACAGCATACGTTGTCTGCATTTATCATTGCACCAGCAGTTCTTGTGAACTGCTGGTGCAATCCCGCAGCCTGCAGATTCACGGCCAATCGTCCGCTAGTAGGAGGTGTCAATCAACCCGATCGTATTCAATCGGGTTGATTTCTGTCCATGGCCTCAAAGATGGCGGACAAATTATAGAGCAGCGGTCTTTTAGAAACAAGGGGCATCAAACTCCATACGGAGCTTGACAAATATGCCTCTATATGGCAGCAGTTTTGCAACAATCTTATACATTAGCAAGAGCACTGGATGGCAGCACTTTGTCCTGTCATGTAGTGCTCCAGATGTGCACGCTACCTATCTAGATATCTCTTCAACAAAGAATAACAAGCGAACAAAGCAAATTTGATAATAGAAGTAAATTGGAAACTTTTTTTAACTTGTATTCTCTAATTGAATCCCTTTTAATAAACGCTTGACAAAATGATGTATTTAAAGCAAAGATTAGCCTGAGACTAACATGCAGATGTATTTTGTAATGGGGAGGTGTAAAGTTTTCGTGCTCATTAAGTAATGAGTGCTTCCATGTTATAACCTAGGTATACTTCTCTTCTGTGGCCAATTAGAGACAGCTTTAAATAAGTTACTAGACTGTGCAACCAATGATCATGTGGGATATAGAAGTCTGAAGCCTGGATTCTACACTTCCACTTTTAACAGGATGAAAGGAACAGGAAGTAATTAAAGTATATACTTCTTTAACTAAATATAATTAAGCACTTCTGATTACATTCTCAAAATATTTAACATCCTGGTAAAGAGAGCTATTGGATATTGATGCTTTTTATTTTTAATGTTAAACTTATGTACGCTAAATCTTTATTTAACCAAAAGCATGGTCCTACATTTATTACTGGTCTTCAAACATCGAATAGACCTAAAGATTGCCTTCATGTTAAAGGAATTGGCCAGCTGTCATAAACTGTATTACAAATACTCCAACATCATCACAAAAAACGTGGCACTACTGATCTGTGTTATTGGCGTGGAGGTACAATGTGGGCACAATTAGGTCACATTTAACCTCAAATTATTAAAGGGATAGTCAAGTCAAAATTAAACTTTCATGATTCAGATAGAGCATGCAATTTTAAACAACTTTCTAATTTACTCCTATTATCAATTTTGTCTTCATTTTCTCGGTTATCTTTATTTGAAAAAGCAAGAATGTGTAAGTATAGGAGCCGGCCCATTTTTGGTTCATCATCTGGGTAGCATTTTCTGATTAGTGTCTAAATGTAGCCACCAATCAGCAAGTGCTACCCAGGTGCTGAACAAAAAATGGGCCCGCTCCTAAGCTTCCATTCAAATAAAAATACCATGAGAACAAAGAAAAATTGATAGTATAAGTAAATTAGAAAGTTGCTTAAAATTGCATGCTCTATCGGAATCTTAAAAGTTTAAGTTTGACTTAACTATTCCTTTAAAAATGTTAATTTTTAATACAAAAGTGTAAAGTAGAATAAAAACAAAAAATAATGTGAGGGAAAATCATAATCAGAATGTCGGTGAGAAATCAGTGGGGAAGAAATAGTTTAGCCCAAAAGGAACACAACAAGAGGGGATATAATGAATATGAAAGCATGAAACCAGAATTAGGCACAGATCTAATGATGTAAAATAAATTGTCTAGTAAAACTAGTTATTAATGGGGGATCTAGAGTCTAGGGCCTCCAGTTATCAAGCTGTCTACTTACCTGCATTCGCCGGCCCAATACGCTCGCCTTACATCGCCGCCGCGGACCTGAATACGTTCGCCAAAGTTATCAAGAAAGCTGTCAAGAAGCCGGGCACCAAGTATGGAGCAATGAGCAGCGGACTGTTGTTGACTGACAGTCATCGATCTCGCTGCTCATCGGCTTCTTCGCTGCTTTCTTGCTAGCCTGTCACTAAGCACCCACACTAAACTATACAGTTTTATTCCCTAAACCGCCGCTCCGGGAGCCACCTAAATAAACTTATTACCCCATAAACTGCCGCTCCCGGACCCCGCCGCCACTATAATAAAGTTATTAACCCCTAAACCGCCGCTCCCGGACCCCGCCGCCACTATTATAAAGTTATTAACCCCTAAACCGCTGCTCCAGGACCCCGCCACCATTATAATAAAGTTATTAACCCCTAAACCGCCACTCCCGGACCCCGCCGCAACTATAATAAATATATTAACCCCTAAACTGCCACTCCCGGACCCCTCTGCCACTATAATAATTATATGAACCCCTAAACCTCCGCTCCCAGACCCCGCCACCACCTACATTATATCTAATCTGCTGCCCCCTATACCGCCGCCACCTACATAAAGTTATTAACCCCTATCCTGCCGATCCTGGACCCCGCCGCAAAAAAATTAATTGTTTAACCCCTAAACCGCCGCACCCGGAGCCCGCCGCCACCTACATTACATTTATTAACCCCTATCCTGCCCCCCTAAACCGCCGCCACTATATTAAATTAATTAACCCCTAAACCTAAGTCTAACCCTAACCCTAACACCCCCTAACTTAAATATTATTTAAATTAATCTAAATAACTATTCCTATAATAAAATAAATTATTACTATTTAAAACTAAATACTCACCTATAAAATAAACCCTAAGATAGCTACAATATAATTAATAATTACATTGTAGCTATTTTAGGGTTTATTTTTATTTTACAGGCAAGTTTGTATTTATTTTAACTAGGTACAATAGCTATTAAATAGTTAATAACAATTTAATAGCTACTTAGCTAAAATAACTACAAAAGTACCTGTAAAATAAATCCTAACCTAAGTTACAATTACACCTAACACTACACTATCATTAAATAAATTAAATTAATTAACTACAATGATTTAAAATAAAATACAATTAAATAAACTGAACTATATTACAAACCCCCCCCCCCACTAAATTACAGAAAATAAAAAAATTACAAGAATTTTAAACTAATTACACCTAATCTAAGCCCCCTAATAAAATAAAAAATCCCCCCAAAATAATAAAATTCCCTACCCTAAACTAAATTACAAATAGCCCTTAAAAGGGCCTTTTGCGGGGCATTGCCCCAAAGTAACCAGCTCTTTTACCAGCCCTTAAAAGGGCTTTTTGCGGGGCATTGCCCCAAAGTAATCAGCTCTTTTACCTGTAAAAAAATAAATACAATACCCCCCCAACATTACAACCCACCACCCACACACCCCTACTCTAAAACCCACCCGATCCCCCCGTAAATAAACCTAACACTACCCCATTGAAGATCACCCTACCTTGACCCGTCTTCACCCAACTGGGCCGAACTCTTCATCCGATGCGGGCACAAGTGGTCCTCCAGCCGGGCAGAAGTCTTCATCTGATCGGGGCAGAAGAGGTCCTCCATCCAGCAGAAGTCTTCATCCAAGCGGTATCTTCCATCTTCATCCTGGCGGCGATGAGCGGCTCCATCTTGAAGACCTCCGGCACAGAACATCCTCCTTGGCCGACGGACTAACGACGAATGACGGTTCCTTTAAATGACGTCATCCAAGATGGCGTCCCTCGAATTTCGATTGGCTGATAGGATTCTATCAGCCAATCGGAATTAAGGTAGGAAAAATTGAAGTTCAATTTTATTTTAGATCATTGTAGTTAATTTATTTAATTAATTTATTGATAGTGTAGTGTTAGGTGTATTTGTAACTTAGGTTAGGATTTATTTTACAGGTAATTTTGTACTTATTTTAGCTAGGTAGTGATTAAATAGTTAATAACTATTTAATAGCTATTGTATCTAGTTAAAATAAATTCAAAGTTGCCTGTAAAAATAGTTATAATGTAATTATTAATTATATTGTAGCTATCTTAGGGTTTATTTTATAGGTAAGTATTTAGTTTTAAATAGGATTAATTTATTTAATTATAGGAATATTTATTTAGATTAATTTAAATAATATTTAAGTTAGGGGGGTCTTAGGGTTAGGGTTAGACTTAGGTTTTGGGGTTAATTCATTTAATATAGTGGCACCGGTGTAGGGGGGGTAGATTAGGGGTTAATAAATGTACTGTAGGTGGCGGCGGTGTAGGGGGGGCAAGATAGGGGTTAATAAATGTAATGTAGGTGGCGGAGGGATCCTGGTGCGGCGATTTAGGGGTTAATATATTTATTATAGTTGCGGTGGCGTCCGGGAGCAGCGGTTTAGGGGGTAATAAGTTTATTATAGTGGCGGCGGGGTCCGGGAGTGGCGGTTTAGGGGGTAATAAGTATATTTAGGTGCGGCGGGGTCCAGGAGCAGTGGTTTAGGGGTTAATAAGTATAAAGTAGGTGGCGGCGGTGTAGGGGGGGCAGATTAGGGGTGTTTAGACTCGGGGTACATGTTAGGGTGTTAGGTGCAGACACTTCCCATGGAAATCAATGGGATATCGGGCAGCAACGAACATGAGCTCTCACTGCTGTCAGACTCCGATTGATTCCTATGGGATCCGCCGCCTCCAGGGCGGCAGATTGAAAACCAGGTACGCTGGCCTGGAATAGTGGCGAGCGTACCTGGTAGGTATTTGATAACTAGCAAAAGTAGTCAGATTGTGCCAAACTTGCGTCCGGCGGATCATATGTTACGTCACTAAATTCTACTTTTGCTGGGCTGTAGGGCTTGATAACTACGGCGAATCAGCCTCGCCTCAAATACGCTACGGAATTCCAGCGTATTTGCGGTTGACGGCTTGATAACTAGAGGCCTAGGTGATTAGAGGGAAAGTGTCAAAGGGAGGCAAGCATCAAAAACTACAAAATGCGTGGGTTTAGTGATCCTTCAAAAACACAAAAGCCAAAGTTGAATAACTAATCACCTTCTGATTTTGTTGATGACAACACATCAAAGCAGTGCAAAAGCAGTATAGTATTAAAAAAGTCATTCAAAAACTCAAGATACAATGTTTGAAACAAACAGAAATTGGGAAACAAGTGGTCAAAGATGCTAAATTAAACAAATCTAAAGCATGCAAAAGAATTTACATTTCAAAAGTATGTTCTGATAGATTGGAATACTGTTTGTGAGGGTTTTCCATGCAATGTATTTAATGGGTTTTAGCAAAAACCAAGTTGTCTTATGGATTACAATTGTGTCAAATGAAATAACCTTACAAAAAATTGGAGGAAGAGACCCTGCAATATTTGGTGATATGCAGCGTTGTCTGAAATAAATTTAGTGCATCTTTAAGGGAAAGCTTAGTCAAAATGAAACTTTCATGATTCAGATAGGGCATGTAATTTTAAACAACTTTCCAATTTAGTTATATCATCAAATTTGTTTTGTTCTCTTGGTATTCTGGTGGAAAGTTAACCAAGGTAGGCAATTATGCTAATTTCTAAACCCTTGAAGACTGCCTCTGCATTTTGACAGTTTTTCACAGCTAGACTGCGCTAGTTCATGTGTGCCATATAGATATTATAGTTCTCACACCTCTGGAGTTACCAAGGAGTCAGTATTGATTGGCTAAAATGTCAAAAGAACTGAAATAAGGGGGCAGTCTGCAGAGGCTTAGATACAAGGTAATCACAGAGGTAAAAAGTGTATTAATATAACTGTGTTGGTCATGCAAAACTGGGGAATGAGTAATAAAGGGATTATTTATATTTTTAAACAATACAAATTCTGTTCATACACAAAACAAGCTGATGCCATTGTAGATGTACTTAAAGGGACATACAACCCCCAAAAAATGTTTATTTCATGATTCATGCATTCAATTTTAAACAACTTTCCAATTTACTTCTATTATCAAATTGTCTTCATTTTCTTGTTATCCTTTGTTGAAAAGCAGGGATGTAAGTTCAGGCGTGTGCACGTGTCTGCAGTACTATACAGCAGCAGTTTTGAAACAATGTTATACACAAGGAAGAGCACTAGATGGCAGCACTATTTCCTGTCATGCAGTGCTGTAGACATGCATGCTACCTTCTAGATATCTCTTCAACAAAGAATAACAAGAGAACAAGCAAGTTTAATAATAGAAGTAACTTTTTTTAAATTACATTCTCTGCCTAAATCATAAAAAAAATTTTTGGGTTTCATGTCCCTTTAATATACAATGGTCTAGATTTATTAAGGCTATATTCATATCTGTTTTATAGTCCTTTGTTATTGGTTGGTCCTGAAATTTAAATATTTAACTATAAAAGTTGTTATAATTATATGTACTATCTCACAGCACATAAGAACCACTTCTATATGACCATACATAAATCACTATCTCACAGCACATAAGAACCACTTCTATATGACCATACATAAATCACTATCTCACAGCACACAAGAACCACTTCTATATGACCATACATAAATCACTATCTCACAGCACATAAGAACCACTTCTATATGACCATACATAAATCACTATCTCACAGCACACAAGAACCACTTCTATATGACCATACATAAATCACTATCTCACAGCACACAAGAACCACTTCTATATGACCATACATAAATCACTATCTCACAGCACACAAGAACCACTTCTATATGACCATACATAAATCACTATCTCACAGCACATAAGAACCACTTCTATATGACCATACATAAATCACTATCTCACAGCACATAAGAACCACTTCTAAATGACCATACATAAATCACTATCTCACAGCACATAAGAACCACTTCTAAATGACCATACATAAATCACTATCTCACAGCACATAAGAACCACTTCTATATGACCATACATAAATCACTATCTCACAGCACACAAGAACCACTTCTATATGACCATACATAAATCACTATCTCACAGCACATAAGAACCACTTCTATATGACCATACATAAATCACTATCTCACAGCACATAAGAACCACTTCTATATGACCATACATAAATCACTATCTCACAGCACACAAGAACCACTTCTATATGACCATACATAAATCACTATCTCACAGCACACAAGAACCACTTCTATATGACCATACATAAATCACTATCTCACAGCACATAAGAACCACTTCTATATGACCATACATAAATCACTATCTCACAGCACATAAGAACCACTTCTATATGACCATACATAAATCACTATCTCACAGCACACAAGAACCACTTCTATATGACCATACATAAATCACTATCTCACAGCACATAAGAACCACTTCTATATGACCATACATAAATCACTATCTCAACATATCGGTAAAACCTTTGTGCAAACCCCTGCACATTTGCATTAGTGTAATTTTAATTTATAGGCCCCTATTTATGAAAGTCTGGTGGACCTAATCCGACAGTGCGGATCAGGTCCACCAAACCTCGCTGAATACGGCGAGCAATACGCTCGCCGTATTCAGCATTGCACCAGCAGATCACAAGAGCTACTGGTGCAACGCCGCCCCCTGCAGACTCGCGGCCAATGGGCAGACAGCAGGGGGTGTCAATCAACCTGATCGTACTCGATTGGGTTGATTTCCGGCGATGTCTGTCCGCCTGCTCAGAGCAGGCGGAAAGGTTATGGAGCAGCGGTGTTTGTGACCGCTGCTTCATAACTGCTGTTTCTGGCGAGCCTGCAGGGGCATCAAACTCCATTCGGAGCTTGATAAATATGCCCCACTGTATTCTCATTATTCAAAATGCACTTTATCTCTGTAAGCAGTCATAGGTGTGTGCTGAAGGGGAATTGCAGGAGACTTAAATTATGAAAGAGATGAGCTAAGGCTGCTTAATAAATGCCCCAGGATAAGGATTGCGGGATCCCATTCTGTACAGTGAGAACTTACATTTTTGTAAGATTGAAGCAGTTCATTCATTTCAATGATAGAAATTGCACCATTTTAAAAAAACAAGTTTCATTCAAAGTGTAAAAGCCCACTATTGTAAATAAAAAAAGTCACAGACATTTTTTACTGAGAGATATTAATATTGTGTACTATGAGAGGTAGATTTATCATAGTGCGAGCGGACATGATACGTTGTAGCGTATCATGTCCCCTGCTCATCGATAAATGCATACACTGTGGACAGTTATCATTGCGAACTACTGTTTAGACTCTACCTTAGAAACCCAGACCAACCCTCCTGACACACAATCATTAATAACCCAGCTGAGTCAATTGTTCATACCCCAATTTGATGTTATTAAAAAAGATCTATCAAATATTACATCTAGGCTTGAGGCAATCTCTTCAGAGGTTAAACAGTTTGCTTCAAGAATCACTGATGCTGAAACTAGAATTTCAGACCTAGAAGATCTGGTAAACACACAAGAAAATACATTACAAAAACAAGGGGATAAAATCTGTAACTTACAAAATCGCCTGGAGGATCTGGAAGATCGCTCCAGGCGTAATAATATTAGAATTGTCGGCTTACCCGATACCCCAGAATTTGAGGACTTGCTGCATTTTACCTCAACGGTCCTTCCACAAGCATTAGGGTTTCCCCCTCATCTTCTCCCCCTTTCAATAGAAAGAGCTCATCGAATAGGCCCCAGAAGGGTCAATCAAGATGGTACAGTCAGAAATAGAATTTGTATTTTTAAAACCCTCAGATTTCAGGATAAACTTCAAATTCTTAAACTATTTAAGAAAATAGAAACATTTACTTTAGCAAGCAAGAAGATTCTGTTATTTCAGGATTTCTCTAATGAAACTGCTCTTAAGAGAAAAAATATGGCCCCCTTTTGTACCCAACTGATTAATAAAGGAGAAAATGCACGCATGGTTTACCCTGCAAGAATCATAATAATGAAGGAAGGTAATAGGATATCTCTTGGCTCTGTAGAAGAAGCGCAGAAATATTTATCAGATGGCTCTTAATGTCAATTTTAAGTTCTGTATGTTATCTGTTTTGGTTTGTCATGGTTTTTCCGTTTTTTTTGTTGTTTTTTTTTCTCTCTCTCCCCCCCCCCCCCACCCTAAGCCATTGGGTTTTGATATATATATGTTTGAACTCAAATATCTCTATCTTAGATAATTAATCCTATAGGACTCAGTTTAGTTGAGGAGTTTAAGCTCCTCTCCTGGAATGTAGGAGGAATAACCTCACCAATAAAACGTAAAACAGTTATTCAAAGAATGGGGAAACTAAACCCTTCTATTGTTTCCCTTCAAGAAACCCACCTTAAAGATATTGAAATATCCAAACTTCAGTCTAAATGGGTAGGGGAAGTCATAGCTACCCCCTGCGCCTCCAGAAAAAATGGAGTTGCAATCCTAATTAATAAAAACCTGACATATAAGATCTTGAATATAGAAAGAGATCCAGAAGCTAGATTCCTTTTAGTACAAATTCAAATTCAAGATGCCAGAGTATTTCTATGCAATATATACGCTCCTAACAAATTTTCATCTAAATTTTGGAAACTAATCCAGTCTAAATTATTTCCACACATTAACCAGAATCTTATAGTTGGGGGCGATTTTAATATGTCTTTATCTACTGAACTTGATAGATTTGATATTAGAAATAAAAAAGAATATGATCGACAAGCCAAATATTTTAGATCCTTCTGCAATAAGATGAAACTTGTCGATATCTGGAGAATTAAAAATCCTGATTCTCGGATCTTTACTTGTGAATCTAAAACATATAAGACATTTTCGAGAATTGATTATATTCTAATATCAGAATCACTATCTATACTCAGGCTAGTTCCCCAGATATATGATATCGTCATATCAGACCATGCTAGTATATCGATTATGTTCCCCTCTTTGACCCGATATAAGAGTAACAATTACACGTTTTATTTCCCCAGATATCTGTATAATAACTCCAGATTTTCTATATGGCTGAGACAAATTTGGAAAGAATATTGTGCAAACAATATAGCTTATATTAATAAAATAGAGATTTTCTGGGAAACTGCTAAAGCAGTCATAAGAGGAGAGATAAAGGCCTATTTGAGTATCATAAAAAAGAAAACGGCTGCACAAGAGATTCTTCTAGCTAACCAAATTAAGACTGCCTATGAAAGATATAATAATCTGCGTAATGATCAAAATTGGAAAAAATATACAGAAGCCAGACAGGAAAGGGATATTTTAATAAAGCAAAAAATTCAAGAGGAAGAAACAAGAAATAATCTTCATTTTAAAAGCTTTCATGGCTGTTCCGCCAAATTTCTAGCTAAACTAACCAGAAATAGAAAAAAGAAAAACTATATCATGGCTATAAGGGCAGGGAACAAAAGATACTCAGACCCCCATGAAATTGCTAACTTTTTTCTTACCTACTATCAACAATTATATACTGGAACAGAATCAGATACAATTCAGGAAGAAATGTTCTGGTCTAGGATTAATCCCCCGAAAATGCTAGATACAGATATATCAATATTAAATGCCCCCATAACCCAAGATGAAATCAGAAAAGCCATAATTAAAACTAAATTAAATAAGGCAGCAGGTCCCGACGGCTTCCCAGCCGAATTTTTCAAAATCTTATCGGAGGAAATATTAGAGACCCTGGAAAAACTCTTTAATAGCTATTTCACCAATGATCAACCAATTTCAAAAGATTTCACTGCGGCGAATATCTCTCTAATTCTTAAAAAAGATAAAGACCCGGAAGACCCTGCGTCTTACAGACCCATATCTGTTCTTAATACAGATTACAAAATCTTAACTTCGATTATAGCTTCCAGGCTCTCGATTTCTTTCGATAAAATAATTCATCCCGATCAAACGGGCTTTATGAGTTCTAGGAATTCCTCAAAAAGTATTCGTAAAGTCTTAACATGTATAGATTATATACATAATATTGATCAAGCCCAACACAAACAACTGAAACAAGACACAGCCTTAATTAGCCTCAACGCTGAAAAAGCGTTTGACGCAATCACATGGAACCACCTATTTAGAGCGCTCGAACAATTTGGTTTTAGAAATCAATTTATCCGATTCATACATAATATCTATAGAAATCCAATCTCATACTTACTAGTTAACTCTAAGGTTTCTCCATCGTTGACACTAGGTAGAGGTACCAGGCAAGGCTGCCCTCTGTCGCCTTTTCTCTTTAATATAGCTTTAGAACCGTTAGCAATTTGGCTTAGAGACACTATTGATGGTATTAGATTTGGCTCGCAAGTTTTAAAACTTCTAATCTATGCAGATGATTTATTGATATTCTTGGGAGATCCTGCTCAAGAAATTCCTGTAGTCTTAAATAGTCTTAACATTTTTAGCTCATTCTCCGGCTACAAAATCAACTAAAAAAAAAGTGAATTAATGTGGATTAAAAAGGATAGTGTTGCTAAGTTTAATTTTCCGTTCAAAACATCGGAAACACTTAAATATTTAGGCATATATATTCATGCCAATCCTAATTGCTGGTATAAGTTAAATTTTCCCCCTCTTATACAGAAAATTCAAACTGATCTAGAAAACTGGACTTCATTACCTATTTCAGTATCAGCCCGTGTTAGTATCATCAAGACAATTATATTTCCTCGTTTATTATACCCTTTACAGAACTTACCTTTATTGATTCCCGCGACGGACCAACGTAAACTATATTCTATTTTTTCCAGATTTATTTGGAAAAATAAGAAACCACGTATTGCGCTCAAAAAACTAATGAATTCACATGATTCCACGGGACTCGCATTACCAAATATCCAATTTTACAATATTGCCTGCTTAGCTAAAATTGCCATAGACTGGTTAGCTGACACAAATATTTTCTCGTGTTCGATTATGGAAAATTATATGCTATCTCCCTTTTCTGTCAAAGCTAGTTTGCACTATGCACCAAGAGATTTGCCCTATAATATTAAGGGATTGATAACTATAAATAACATTATTAAAGCCTGGCAGAAATTTTGCTCAATTATTGGTGTTGATTACTCCTTCTCTGAATTTCTTCCAATAATTGGTACGATCGACTTTTCTCCAGGTTATTCCCAGGCAGTTTTCCAGAAATGGGCGGATAAAGGACTCATCAATTTATATCAAATTTTTCATGATGATGGTTATATACGCTCATTTGAGTCTCTTGTTACGCAATTTGGCCTACCCAGACAGGACATGTTTGCTTATTTTCAGATAAGACACTATCTTAATAACCATAACTGGGAGTCGAGTCGAAGCCTAGCATGTATCTTGAAATTCAAAACAGGATTATCTTCAATCTCTCTCATGTATGATATTATGCTCAACAAACAGAACCTACTCAGCCTTAATAGTTTTTTGTTTCATGGTCGCAGGACTGCCCAAATTTGGAAGATGGAGAAATAAAAGCCAGTTGCATCTTAGTAAACAAATGTCGAATTCCATCTAGCTGGAAAAAGTCTCACTTTAAAATTATAAATAGGTCATATATAACACCTGTTAGGCTGGCAAAAATGTATATTTCACAATCTGCTAAATGCCCTCGTTGCGCATATCCCAGGGCAGATCTTTTACATATGTTTTACTATTGCCCGAAACTAAAACAATTATGGAACAAACTCTCTTTCTGGTTAAAATTTTTTTTTGATACCGAGGTTTCATTTAATCCAGAAAACATCATCTTCCTAAATACTCATGTTACTGATTCTCCCCTGAGACCAAAAACCCTAGTATCCATTATTATGTCAACTAGATATCTTATCGCAAAAAATTGGAAATCAAAATTTGCACCATCTTTTTCCAAGGTTATACAGGAAATACAGAATCAAATAATCTTTGAATCTTTTCACCTTAAATCTTCTAAAGAAAAAAAAAAAAAAAGTTTATTTTAGATTGGTTACCCGTAATTAAGTCTTATACCCCGCATATTCAAAAGCGTATTTTGTCCCCATTTTTAAGCTCAGATAGCTTTGCAGAATTTGTATTACATAATGAATTCCTGGCTTTGTGGATCTCCTGTTACAGGGAATAGGAGCCCTATGAACAAAGGTTAGGATTATCCACTATGATAGTTTCAGGATGAGGAGAGAGGGGGGAGGGCGATTTATTTATTTATTTATTTATTTTTTTGTCTGACAGGGAATTAGAATTAAGTAAAAGGTAAAAAATTTAAGTAAACTCCGTCTAGAGATTTATTGAGTTAAAATGGCAAACTCTAGGTTGTTAAGGTACTTATATTTTGGCATTTATGGTTTAAGTCTATTAAGCTAATATGGTATTTATGTATTATAGACCTTAATTGTGGCCAAGTTGTCTTCCTGCCTGATTTAGTTTACATTACTCGAGTTGTGATTTTATGCCCATTGACTTTTTGCAATTTATAAGCTTAGTCATTACTTAAAGATGACCGAAACATATAAGGTTATCAAGCTTAGGTCATTAACTCAATATTATAGACGGCCAATTCATGTCAATCTCATGCGTATGACACCAATTTTCTTTTTGTTTTATTTATATATATTTGTATTTTGATCAAACCTGTCATCTTGCCCTGCGCGGCACATTTTATTTGAGTTATGATTTTTCTTTCTTTTTCTTGTCTTGTTTTGCGATTTATTCTCAATAATAAAAAAAAAAACAAATGTGAAAAAAATCATTGCGAACTGCTGGCCGCCGCCTCAGAGCAGGTGGACAAGTTATGGACCGCTGCTTCATAACTTCTGTTTCTGGCGAGTCTGAAGGCTCACGCGGAAACAGGGGCATCAAGCTCCATTCGGAGCTTGATAATTCGGCCACTGAATCTTGGTTCTAGACTAGAGCAAAACCTTGTAAAATAAAAAAAAAAAAAAAAAAAGTAACATAAACAATTTTAAAGTATAATGCATCTAAATTACACCTATATGCATGCACTGTATACCCATAATGCCCCAGCTCAAATGCATAAATAATTAATTTGCGAGTTTGGAAATTAGTATTATTTTTTAAGTGAAAAGGTTAATTTTACACATGTAAATTGCTATTGTCATTTCGCACTGTACAACTGTATCCATGTAAACACCCGTATCCTTTCCTGATCTCTTGTCACAAACAATTTTCTTGGAATAAATAGAGCTTCTGCCATCTCTGTATATATTTATATAAAGTAATCATGTCACCTCTCAAGCTCCTTTTTTCTAGGGAAAACAGACCCAGTTTAGCTAGTCTCTCTTCATAGCTTAAATTTTCCAATCCCCTTATTAGCTTTGTGGGCCTTCTCTGAACTGTTTCTAAATCTGCAATGTCTATTTTTTTAAGATCGGTCCCCAGAACTGCACTCCATATTCAAAGTGAGGTCTTACTAGCAATTTATATAGTGACAGAATTATGCTTTCCTCCCTTGCATCAATGCCTCTTTCTCTTGTAAGATGTATCGAGTCCACGGATTCATCCTTACTTGGGGGATATTCTCCTCCCCTACAGGAAGTGACAGAGAAAGCACCCAAAGCAGAGCTGCCTATAAAGCTCCCCCCTTAGCTCCACCCCCCCATCATTCTTTCTGCCTGCTTAACTGCTAGGAAGGGAAAAGAGGAGTGTGGTGACAAAAATGTTAGGTTTTAATTTTCTCAAGCAAAAGTTTTTATTTTTAAATGGTACCGGTGTGTACTATTTACTCTCTGGCAGAAAAGGGATGAAGATTTCTGCAAGGAGGATGATGATCTTAGCATTTTGTAACTAAGATCCAATGCTGTTCTAACAAGGGCTGAAGAGTACAGGAAAACTTCAGTTGGGGGAACAGTTTGCAGGCTAAACTGCATTAAGGTATGTTCAGTCTATTTTTTTCTAGACAGACTATGTTATTTCTAGAAAAGGCTGGCAATATCCCCATGGGTAAGCTGTATTGTATTCAGACACTTGGATAGGAATTTCAGCTTGCATGAAGGGCTCATTAGTTACTGGTGACACTGTTTGGTAAAAACTTTTTTTGTTTATTCAGTGAATGATGCAATTATAACGTTTTTTGAAGGGACTAAAGGGGCCATTGTGGCTTGTTTTTGAGTTTTCTAACCCACATGGTTAATTTAGAGACACTCTAGTGTTTGTCTGTTAGGCCTCAAAACATTGAGTGAGGTGGGAGGGGCCTATTTTCGCGCCTCAGTTGTGCAGTTTCATTTCCTCTGAGACTTCTAACTGCTTCTCCAGAGGTTCCTGCCGTGTTTGAGGGCTGTAAAAGAAGTTTTTTCCCCACAAATTGTTCTGAAGGGCAGATAGGAGCCACAGCAGAGCTGTGGCAAAGTGCTGTACCGGTTTTGAAGTTTTTTCAATCCGGTTTTGCCATTAAGGGGTTAATTGTTTATTTGCATAGCTGTGCAACGTTACTAAGGCTATATGATACTACTGTAAAAATTTCGTTATGTTTACTGCTTTTTTACACTGTTTCACAGAATTTGTGCAGCTTTTTTTCTCTTAAAGGCACAGTACCGTTTTAATTCTACGTGTTATTTACTTTGATTACAGTGTTTTCCAAGCTTGCTTGTTACATTACTAGCCTGTTTAACATGTCTGACACCAAGGAAAATCCTTGTTCAATATGTTTGGAAGCCATTGTGGTACCCCCTCTTAGAATGTGTCCCAATTGTACTGATATGTCTATAAACTATAAAGAACATATATTAGAACTTAAAAATAGAGCTATAGATGATTCTCAGTCAGAAGTAAATGAGGGTTCGCCATCTAGCTCTCCCCAAGTGTCACAACCAGTAACGCCCGCACAAGTGACGCCAAGTACCTCTAGTGCGTTGAATTCATTTGTTTTACAAGACATGGCCACAGTTATGAATATAACCCTCACAGAGGTTTTATCCTAACTGCCTGGTTTACAAGGAAAGCGGGACAGCTCTGGGTCAAGGAAAAATGCTGAGCAGTCTGACGCTTTAGTAGCCGTATCTGATATGCCCTCACAATGCTCTGAGGTAGGGGTGAGGGATTTGTTATCTGAGGGAGAAATTTCTGATTCAGGAAAGACACTTCCTCAGACAGATTCTGATATGACGGCCTTTAAATTTAAGCTTGAACACCTCCGCTTATTGCTCAGGGAGGTATTAGCCGCTCTAGATGATTGTGACCCTATAGTGGTCCCAGAGAAATTGTGTAAGATGGATAAATACTTAGAGGTTCCTGTTTACACTGATGTTTTTTTCCAGTCCCTAAGAGGATTGTGAATATAATTGCTAAGGAGTGGGATAGACGAGGTATTCCGTTCATTCCCCCTCCAGTTTTTAAGAAAATGTTTCCCATATCTGACACCATGCGGGACTCTTGGCAGACAGTTCCTAAGGTGGAGGGAGCCATTTCTACTCTGTCTAAGAGTACAACTATACCTATTGAAGTCAGTTGTGATTTCAAAGATCCTATGGATAAAAAATTAGAGGGTCTCCTGAAGAACATTTTTGTTCATCAAGGTTTTCTTCTTCAACCTATTGCGTGCATTGTTCCTGCAACTACTGCAGCTGCTTTCTGGTTTGAGGCTCTAGAAGAGGCTCTTCAGATGGAGACTCCATTAGAAGAAATTTTGGTCAGAATTAAGGCCCTTAAATTGGCTAATTCTTTTATTACAGATGCCGCTTTTCAACTGGCTAAATTAGCGGCAAAGAATTCAGGTTTTGCCATTTTAGCACGCAGGGCATTATGGCTTAAATCCTGGTCTGCTGATGTGTCATCTAAAACTAAACTTTTGAACATCCCTTTCAAAGGAAAGACCCTATTCAGGCCTGAACTGAAAGAGATTATTTCAGGCATCACTGGAGGGAAAGGTCATGCCCTCCCTCAGGATAGATCAAATAAGATGAGGACCAAACAAAATCATTTTTGTTCCTTTTGGAATTTCAAGAGTGGTCCCGCTTCAGCTTCCTCTGCTGCAAAGCAAGAGGGGAATTTTGCCCAATCCAAGTCAGTCTGGAGACCTAACCATGCTTGGAACAAGGGTAAACAGGCCAAGAAGCCTGCAGCTGCCTCTAAGACAGCATGAAGGGGGAGCCCCTGATCCAGGACCGGATCTAGTAGGGGTCAGACTCTCTCTCTTCGCTCAGGCTTGGGCAAGAGATGTTCACGATCCCTTGGTTTTAGAAATTGTGTCCCAGGGATATTTTCTGGAATTCAAAGGCTCTCTTCCAAGGGGGACTTTTCACATTTCTCGATTGTCTGTAAACAGACAAAGAGAGAGGCGTTCTTATGCTGTGTAGAAGACCTACATACCATGGGGGTGATCCGCCCAGTCCCAAAAGAGGAACAGGGGCTAGGTTTTTACTCAAACCTGTTTGTGGTTTCCAAAAAAGAGGGAACTTTCAGATCAATCTTGGATCTCAAAATTCTAAACAAGTTCCTCAAAGTTCCATTATTCAAAATGGAGACTATTCGGTCTATTCTACCTCTGATCCAGGAGGGTCAATATAGACTGCCTGGACTTAAAGGATGCGTATCTACACATCCCCATTCACAGAATTTTCACAAGGATGCTAGGGTCCCTTCTGGCGGTTCTACGACCACGGGGCATAGCAGTGGCGCCTTATCTAGACGTCATCTTATTTCAGGTGTCAACTTTCCATCTATCCAAGTCTCACACGGACATTGTGTTGGCTTTTCTGAGATCTCACGGGTGGACGGTGAACATAAAAAAGAGTTCTCTCTTCCCTCTTATAAGAGTTTCCTTCCTAGGGACTCTGATAGACTCGGTAGAAATGAAAATATTTCTGACGGCGGTCAGAAAATCAAAGCTCTTAACCACTTGCCGAGCTCTTCATTCCATTCCTCGGCCATCAGTGGCTCAGTATATGGAGGTAATCAGACTCATGGTAGCGGCAATGGACATAGTTCCTTTTGCCCCCCTACACCTCAGACCACTACAACTATGCATGCTCAAACAGTGGAATGGGGATTATGCAGATTTGTCTCCTCAACTGCATCTGGACCAGGAGACCAGAGATTATCTTCTCTGGTGGTTGTCTCAGGACCACCTGTCTCAGGGAATGTGTTTCCGTAGGCCAGAGTGGCTCATTGTAAAGACAGATACCAGCCTGCAAGGCTGGGATACAGTCTGGAACTCCCTGAAAGCACAGGGCTTATGGTCTCGGGAGGTATCTCTTCTCCCGATAAATATTCTAGAACTGAGAGCGATATTCAATGCGCTTCAGGCGTGGCCTCAGCTTGCTGCGGCCAAATTCATCAGGTTTCAGTCGGACAACATCATGACTGTAGCTTATATAAATCATCAAGGAGGAACAAGGAGTTCTCTAGCGATGATGGAGGTAACCAAAATAATCCGATGGGCAGAGGATCACTCTTGCCATCTCTCAGCAATCCAAATCCCAGGAGTAGAGAACTGGGAGGCAGATTTCCTAAGTCGTTAGACTTTTCATCTGGAACTCCATCCGGAGGTATTTGCCCAGCTGATTCAGCCATGGGGCACACCAGAATTGGATCTGATGGCGTCCCGTCAGAATGCCAAACTTTCTCGTTACGGGTCCAGGTCCCGGGATCCCAAGGTGATACTGATAGATGCTCTAGCAGTGCCTTGGTCCTCAATCTGGTCTATGTATTTCCTCTCCTTCTACGCCTGGTTACCAGAATAAAGCAGGAGAGAGCTTCGTGATTCTGATAGCACCTGCGTTGCCATGCAGGACTTGGTATGCAGACCTAGTGGACATGTCCTCGGTTCTACCATGGACTCTAATCCAAGGTCTGTTCACGCATCCAAATCTAATTTCTCTGCATCTGGCTGCTTGGAGATTGAATGCCTGATTCTATCAAAGCATGGTTTCTCTGAGTCGGTCATTGATACCCTGATTCAGGCTAGAAAGCCTGTCACCAGGAAGATCTATCATAAGATTTGGCGCAAATATCTTTATTGGTGTGAATCCAAAGGTTACTCGTGGGGTAAGATTAGGATCCCTAGAATATTGTCTTTTCTCCAAGAAGGTTTGGAGAAAGTATTATCAGCTAGTTCCTTATAAGGACAAATATCTGCTTTGTCTAGTCTTCTACACAAACGTCTGGCAGATGTCCTAGACGTTCGAGCATTTAGTCAGGCTTTGGTCAGAATCAAGCCTGTATTTAAACCTGTTGCTCCGCCATGGAGAATAAATTTAATTCTTAAAGTTCTTCAAGGGGTTCCATTTGAACATATGCATTCCATGGATATTAAGCTTCTATCTTGGAAAGTTTTGTTTTTAGTAGCTATCTCTTCGGCTCGAAGAGTTTCTGAGCTATATGCTTTACAGTGTGATTCCCCTTATCTTATTTTCCATGCAGATAAGGTGGTTTTGTGTACCAAACCTGGGTTTCTTCCTAAGGTTGTTTCTTATAAGAATATCAATCAAGAGATTGTTGTTCCTTCACTGTGTCCTAATCCTTCTTCAAAGAAGGAACGTCTGTTGCACAATCTTGATGTGGTTCGTGCTTTAAAGTTCTACTTACAAGCAACTAAAGATTTCCGTCAAACATCTTCATTGTTTGTTGTTTATTCTGGTAAGCGGAGAGGTCAGAAGGCTACGGCTACCTCTCTTTCCTTTTGGCTGAAAAGCATCAACCGTTTGGCTTATGAGACTGCTGGCCAACAGTCTCCTGAAATAATTACTGCTCATTCTACTAGAGCTGTGGCTTCCACATGGCTTTTAAAAACAGGCTTCTGTTGAACAGATTTGTAATGCGGCGACTTGGTCTTCGCTTCATACTTTTTCCAAATTTTCCAAATTTGATACTTTTGCTTCTTCGGAGGCTATTTTTGGGAGAAAGGTTCTACAAGCAGTGGTGCCTTCCGTTTAAGGTCCCTGTCTTGTCCCTCCCTTCATCTGTGTCCTAAAGCTTTGGTATTGGTATCCCACAAGTAAGGATGAATCTGTGGACTCGATACATCTTACAAGAGAAAACATAATTTATGCTTACCTGATAAATTTATTTCTCTTGTGATGTATCGAGTCCATGGCCCGCCCTGTTTATTAAGACAGGCATATATATTTTTATTTTAAAACTTTAAGTCACCACTGCACCCTATAGTTTCTACTTTTTCTTCCTAGCCTTCGGTCGAATGACTGGGGGGTGGAGCTAAGGGGGGAGCTATATAGGCAGCTCTGCTGTGGGTGCTCTCTCTGCCACTTCCTGTAGGGGAGGAGAATATCCCACAAGTAAGGATGAATCCGTGGACTCGATACATCACAAGAGAAATACATTTATCAGGTAAGCATAAATTATGTTTTTAATACATGCTAGTATTAGCCTTAAAAGCCACTACCTGCATTGTGCACCCATCTTTAGCTTGTTATCTATTACTACTCCCAAATCACTTTCCTCCTCTGTTTGGCTAAGTCTAGTCCCATTTAAATAATAGATTGCCTGCTTATTTTTATCTTTAAAATGTAAAACCTTACATTTTCCAGTACTAAATCTGATTTTTTATTTAAGTGCCCATTCTTCTAATTTTTGTAGATCCCCTTATAAAACAAGTTCACCCTGCCCTGACCTAATAATCTTACACAACTTTGTATCATCTTCAAAAATAGAAATGTTGCTATTTAATCCTTGCTCCAAGTCATTAATAAAAATATTAAAAAGAACAGGGCCCAGTACTGATCCCTGGGGGACCCCACTGATTACCTTTGTCCAATCTGAGTATGATCGATTTACTACTACTCGTTGCTCCCTGTCTTTTATTCAGTTATTTATCCATGCACTAACATGTTCAGCTATTCCTAGTCCCTTCATTTTGTACATTACGCTCTCATGTGGCATTGTATCAAATGCCTTTGCAAAATCCAGGTACTGTATATCACATCAACTGATTCCCCTTTATCTTTATTTTTACTTATTTCCTCATAGAATCTAAATAAATTAGTTTGACATGATCTATTTCTCATAAATCCATACTGATTTGAACTCAAAATCTTGTTTACACTAATATACTCAATATAATCCCTTTAAGTATCTTCCCTACTATTGATGTCAGACTACCTGGTCTATAGTTTCCTGGATCAGACCTGCTTCCCTTTTTAAATAGTGGCACCATATCAACTTTACACCAGTCCTGAGGTACTATGCCTGAGGATAATGAGTCTTAAAAAATTAAGAGAAGAGGTTTGGCTATAACAGTGCTAAATTACCATAAAACCCTTAAAGGGACACTGAACCCAATTTTTTTCTTTTGTGATTCAGATAGAGCATGCAATTTTAAGCAACTTTCTAATTTACTCCTATTATCAAATTTTCTTCATTCTCTTGGTATCTTTATTTGAAATGCAAGAATGTAAGTTTAGATGCCAGCCCATTTTTGGTGAACACACTGTGTTGTTCTTGCTGATTGGTGGATAAATTCACCCACCAATAAACAAGTGCTTTCCATGGTCTTGAACCAAAAAAATAGCTTAGATGCCTTCTTTTTCAAATAAAGAAAGCAAGAGAACGAAGAAAAATTGATAATGGGAGTAAATTAGAAAGTTGCTTAAATTTGCATGCTCTATCTGAATCATGAAAGAAAAAATTTGGGTTCAGTGTCCCTTTAAGTGTATTCCATTTGAGTTTGGAGTATTATTTACCTTAAAGTGAAGGTCCATGTTGATGAATTAGTGCCCGGTTTTTAATAAACCTATTAAAAACAAGGGCACTTTAATTCATGAAAATTGACATTTCACTGTTTTCTTCAAAAATGTACCTTTTAATCCTGGCAGCCGCTCCAGCACTTCCTCCGCCCGTCACAAGACGTGTTCGCGGGTCTAAAATGACGAATCCGGCTTCCTCCAATCACAGTGTTGCATCAGGCCAAGATTCCCCCGGGGCAGAGGCTTCTGATGGATAAGTTTTTGAAGAAAACAGTGAAATGTCAATTTTGCTGAATTAAAGTGCCCTTGTTTTTAATAGGATTATTAAAAACCGGGCAATAATTAATCAAAATGGACCTTCACTTTAATATTTTCCTCTTTTTTCCTGATATCCTCTAGAGATAACCCAGTTAATGGTATGGGCTTGTATGTTCTAGTTTGTTTCAAAGTATCTCCCATTGGTTCCTCTCTTGTGTATACTGAACAGAAGAACTGGTTTAGTACTTCAGCATTCTCACTGTTAATCATGCTCTTCTTTACACATTTTAATGTACCTATATTGTCCTTTTAGATTTTTTTACTTATAAAACCTTTTATGGTTTGGCTTAGAATCATTTCAAATTAATCTTTCATTTTCAATTTTGCCTAATTTGATTGCTTTTTTCCATGCTTTGTTACATTCCTTATATTTTTGGTTTGTTGAGTCTGTACTAATTTCTTTGACTAATTTAAATGCCCTACATTTTTTCCTAATTTCTCGTAACACATTTCTATTACATTGGCTTGGATTTATTTTTCTCTTATAACCATGTGGTATGTGTTGATATGTATATATATTTATCAAAGTTTTAAATGTTATCCATTTATCCTCTGTATTTTTATTAGAGAATACTTCATCCCAATTTATGTTAATGAACTATTTCCTTAAATCATTGAACTTAAAAGTCTTAGTTGAACCGTTAAGACACTGCTTATGGAAAGGGATTTCAAATGTGACCATGTTATGATCACTGTTACTCAAATGTTCTTTGACTTCTATGTTTGATATTATATCTGTATTGTTTGATAGCACTAAACCAATATAGCTTTATTCCTAGTTGACTCCTCTATTAATTGTGACAATAAGTTATCCCAGAGAACATTTAAAAATCTATCTCCCTTAGCTGTATTACTAGTTTAATTGGCCCAGTTTATGTCAGAGTAATTCAAATCTCCTCCATATCACTAATGTTGAGGGGCTTCCAGCATGTTCCTAGTAATATTTTGTTAGGATTTTTTCCCCACTCCTTGTTTCAACCCACAGGGTCTCTACATTATCACCTGTATCATCATAAATATCTTCCCTTATTATAGGTTTAAGGTCAGGTTTAATATACATGCATTTTCCTCCTCCCCTTTTATTAGTCCTGTCCCTCCTAAATAAACTCTACCCTCTAAGTTAACTGGCCGGGCATGTGAATCATCACACCAATTTTCGGTTATACTGATAATATCATAGTCCTCTTCAGCAACTAAGAGCTCCAGCTCCCACATTTTGCCGTCATGCTTCTTGCATTTGTTGTCATACATTTAATTTTCATGTGCTTTCTGCTGCAACTTGGTGTGCTTTCCTCCAAACTTTCTAATGTAACTTTTCCTAAGTTTACACTTCTGTCATTCCATCCTTGAGATATTCTCAGTGTGACATATTCACAGACTGATCTGTTTGTTCTATTATGCTTCGACTGACCCTCCCCGCTTTGCCTAGTTTAAAAGATTCTTAAAGTGTGCTACCATACTCTCCCCCAACACATCTGCACTCATGTTATTCAGGTGCAATCCATCCTTATTCTACAAATTGTACCCAAGTAAAAAGTCAGCCCAGTGCTCTAAAAAGTAGACACCATGTTTTTAACCAGGAATTAACTGACCTTAGCTCCTTCTGCCTTACTGGGTTAGCACAAGGCACTGGTAATATCTCCAAAAATATTACATTGGAGGTCCTTGCTTTTAGCTTGCTACCTAACCCCCTGAAATATTTTTTTAGGACACTCCATCTCCCACTGATTCCTTCATTAGTGCCAATATGCACCATGACTGCAATATAAGAACCAGATCCCTCTAACAATCTATCAATACAATCTACAATATCCCTAACAAGAGCCATTGGAGACAGCAAACTGTTCTATTTAAGGGGTCTGGATGGCAAATTACTGTATCAACCTTCCAAATAATAGAGTCACCTACAACCAACATCTACTTCAGGCCCAGACTTGTATGCCCCTCTTCCATGACTGAAGGACTTTTCACTATAGTATGCCCCACTTCCATGACTGAAGGACTGCTCACTATAGTATGCTCCTCTTCCATGACAGAAGGATTGTTCGCTATACTCGGTAGAACAGCCCTCTCTGACATTGCTAACCCTGAACTGATATCCCCAACATCTTCACTCGATCTGGCAATTCTGTTAATGTGTATCAACTCAGAACTGTCCTGTCTCTTCCGCTTACTTTTACATCCACTTCTAACTGTGACCCAGCTAATTCCAGGAGTCTCCCCATATGAATCCTCTCCATTCCCACTGCTAGAACCATGAACAACATGCTCAGTCAT